>NW_024467138.1:3731255-3985677 GCF_000820605.1 Sporothrix brasiliensis 5110 | reverse complement strand
CTTCTTTCTCTTCTTGTACTACTCTTTCGTTTTCATTTGTCATTTGTCATTTTCTGCATTTCTGCATTTCTGCCTCTCGTGTCCCATTTATAGCAAGCTTCAAGACATGACAAAAGATATAGCATAGCGACGTGTGGGTTGAAACGGTCAGCGCATCCAAGGGTTTCTTTTTTTTGTTATGTTTGTTTTTATTTCAGTTCTTTCCACCTCTTTTCCCGCAGTTTTTTACCCGACCCAACCGGCGTTATTTGATCACATCTTTCGTTTTGTCTACACGATTGCATTTTGTTGCTATTCCCCCCACGGTGGATGGACACTTCACACTCACGACCGCACTTCATTTTGTATTTTTGGTATCATGTTTAATGGATAGAAAGGCGAGGCAAGCAAATCAAACGCACGAACAACCATACTAGGACGATGCTATTTTTTCCCTTATTTCCCTTATTTCCTTTATTTCCCTTATTTCACTTATTCTTTTTTGCGTCTCATTTTATTTCATAGGACGGATGGTTTTCTTTTCTATTTTTCAGACAATGGATTCGCTAGAATAACACTTATGTATTTTGCCCAATTTGGTCATGCCACAAACCCCCTCTCTTTATTTCTATCTGAATATTTCCAGTTTTCGACTTCCTTCTTGCATGTGACGGCCACGTTTTATTTTCCCACTTTGCATACCTGAGAGGGAATGGAGTCTTGGCACCGAGACCAACGGGATATTATCATGTTTACTACAGTATCGACTTACAGCACTGCATTCATGTTTTCGTTTATATCGAATGATATACCGTCATGACCATTTCCTGGCATTTTTATATGTGATAAATTCTTTGTGTGAATGCGGCCAATATCTCTGCAAACCAGCTAACAATTTTATGAATCAAAGTACGAAGTAAGACAAAAGTCGAACCCAAGACGGAAGAAATAAAACTGATAGTTTACACACTGTATGCTTTACTTTGGCCGTTACAGAAAAAAAAGAGCAATTAAACCGCTGCATAACCCAAAACAAATACAACAAATTGAGATGAAACAAAGGAAGACCCGTGAACGCGCCAGAAAAATAGAACAATGCAAAAGCTACTCCCATCCCGCCTCGCCAAATGATGGACGGGGGTTGTCTAAAAAAAAGCAATTGGCGCGTGCTATATGTGCATGTACATGATGTAATTGGCAAAGGGCGTGGCCCTAGGGGACACTTAGTCGACACTGCCATCGTCCAGCTCCTCGTGCGGCTGCTGGTGGGCGCCATCGGCAGGGTCTGGCCGTGTGCCGGTTGGGGATGCCGCACCGGCCGTGGGCGAGCCTGCACCGGAGCCGCCGACGGGCGAGGCCTTGCGCAGGAGCGCACTGGTGGGGTCGGGCATCCAGCGGGCCCGCAGCGGCGACAAGGCTCGACGCTGGTTCTGCTGGTTTTGCATAGGAGCGAGGACAGGCGCATCCGCCAAGGCAGTGGCATCCTCTTCGCTCGTGTTGTCGAGCTCGTCGTCGTGGTCCTCTTCGTCGTCGTCGTTCTCGTCCTCAAAGAGGTCCACGTCGTCCTCTGGCAGCTTGCGGCCGGTGGTGCTCAACCGCTCCATTGAGACGGCATTGCGGTTGGTGTTTTCGTTGTTGCGGCGGGCGCTCGAGTCGGCATCGGTGTAGCCCTGGTTGGGGTCACGGCCCAGGATACGGTCAGCCTTGGACGGGGCGAGCGGCGACCGGTGGTAGCGGCTCGGTTGCGTCCGAGACGAAGAAGGGTGGAGGTTGAGTTTGGAAGGAGGCGCGGCGCGCTGGTTCTGGTAGCGCTGCTGCGGGCTGTAAGCAGGTGGCTGGCCCTGGCCGGGTCCTTGTGGGCGTGGCCGTGGAGGCGTGGCAGACGTAACGACAATGGGCGGCGGTGACGCGGCGCCGTCGTCCATGCCCCAGCCAGCGGCTCGCTCACGCGCACGCTGGGCGTCGCGCTCCTTCTGGACACGCTCGCGGGCGGCCAGCCACTTGGGGCTGGCCTCCCAGGTCCAGCCGTCGCCGATGGTGGTGCAGACGGGAATGGGCCACAGCCAGGGCTTGGTGCCGAACATGTGGCGCAGGTTGCGGCGGGTGCCGAGGTCAAAGGCGTGCGGCAGCTTGGCGCTGTCCTGCTCATCGAGGTAGGCTTCGTGGCGCTTCTGGGCGCGGTAGCGTTCGAGGTCGTCATAGGTCATGCGGCGGCCCATCTGGCTTTGGGCACCGCTGGCGACGCTGCTGCTGTAGTTGAGAAGCGTGCTGTCGTCGTCGTCGTCGTCGTTGTCGTCGTGTGCGCCCTGGACACCGGCGAACATGCCCTGCTCCTCGTCGCCGCTGCGGCCGCCACCACCATGAAGTTGGTTCATCTGCCGACCGTACTGCGGCAGAGGCACACCGCGCTCGGCGGCGGCTGCCTGGGCATTGGCCGACAGCGTCGAGATGCCGTCGCCGATGGCGCCAGCGACGGTGGCAGCAGCCGTAAAGGGCATGGAGCCGCGCAGAGACGAGCTGTAGCGCGTCTTTTCCATGCACTCTATGGTGGTCTGACCGCGGCTCGCAAGGACAATGTGCCAGGCCGTAAACAGACCGACAGCAAAGCCGATGATGCCGCCGATGACGGTCAGCATAATGTACTGCACGGGCATGAGGCTCTCGCCGGCCGTGGTGTAGGTGGCGTCGTTGACAATCTCGGTCCAGACCCAGGAGCCGGCAACGACAAAGGAGAAGATGCTGAGCGAGGAGGTGTAGATCAGAAATAGAAGAAACATCTTGCCGTTGCGCAGGCCAATGCAGGTGGCCAGCCAGGGGCAGTGGTGGTCCATTTTGAGAACACAGCGGCGGCAGGTCGAGCAGTGGTGGGCACGGTCGGGCTTGCGGGCCTGGCACTTTTTGCAAAAGCGCATCTCGCCGTTGGACTTGACCGTGAGGCTGCCCGAGTCCATGCCGCCGCCCTCGCTGTGGTCGGTGAGGCCGCTAAAGGGCGACGCCGAGTTGGTGGGCACGGTGCTGTAGCCCTGGTCGTTGGTGGTGCTGCCGGGCGACGTAAAGACGGCGGCCGTGTACGACCAGACCATCATGACATAGATGACGACGGCCACGACGGCGCACCAGGGCCCCGTCCAGGACGCGTGGTTGTACGCTTCGGGGGTGGTGACGAGGTGCACAATGACCCAGCAGGCCCATGTCGAGATGCTGTAGACGAACGCGAGCGGGAAGTACGTGGCACAGGTGCAGCAGGCACGCTCGAGGCGCCGGGCGAGGCGGCGGCCGATCATGGCGGGAGGCGGCGGAGGATGGTCGGGATGGTCGGGATGGTCTTCGTCTTCGGCCGTGTAGGGATGAGCGTGGCTGAGGAGCTCGACGGAGTTGGAGTCGGGGTCGTCGGAAGACCGGCGAGAGAAGGTGTTGGGGCGGGTCTGCATACGACGGCCGTTGCGGTCCATGTGGCGACGGTAGGAAAATGTGACAGGAAATGCGATATGCGAAATGCAAAATGCGAAATGCTGCCAGTGCAACGTCGAGGCGAAAGATGCACAACGCACGACGCAGGACGAAAGACGGTTCAATCAACGCAAAACGCTAAACGACAGGAGATGCAGACGCAGCCGTCGAGGCGGGCATCATGGGTGGAGGGCGTGTGTGGGATGGACGCAGAGCAAAGAGCACGTTGTCGATATGTCGTTGTCGTGGAAAAGGAGGTTGAAACGGAGGGAAGGGAGAGTCGACGTGGATGAAAGCTGCTAAGATCTTGGCTGTGGAGACGGGGCACCGGTACGTCCCAGTCGTTCCTGCTGCGCCGAGCTGCTGACGACCACTGACAACTGTGGCAGTGCACAATTGGGCAAGAGAAGGAGGGCTGGAAACGGAAACAGTGACCGCGAAGTAAATAAATCAGGAAAGAACAAAACTACATCTACATCCGTAGGAAGAAAGAGCTGCCCCGTTACTTCCATTCTGTGACGGCGCCTCCGTTTCCCGCGTCCTGTTCGTTCTTTCCGGAAGCTGCGGGTGCGCGCCCTACGTAAAGTAGAGCCTGTTAGTTTGTTTTTTGTGTGCTCCGGCCATTCCAATTTTAGAGTGCCAATGTGGAGTTTGGGAGGCGTCGTCAGGGGGTTTCGGGGCCTTCAGGTGCCAAGTGCCTGTAAAGACACTCAACGAGAAGTACGAAACGCTGCACTTTCAAATCAACAAAATGACGAGAATTCCGTGCCCATAGTGACCAGCATCACCATACCATAGTCTGTATCTTACAGCTATTTGTCGCCGTCTTCTTCGAAACTGCTGTCTGCTTCTTCTAGTAACCACCACGTCTTTTCGTAGCATCCTTCATACTGTCGCATAGCAACTCAGATAGATCTGGTAGTCAAACCAGTCCATTACCTTACATCGCACTCGTTGATGTCACTCGTTCGTGTGACATCGTCATCCTTCCTACACATGGCCATATCGTGGTGACACTGTAAAGCTGTTCCACAGTCGTCAACTCAAAATCAATCGTAATTTGCCTTTTTCGTATATACCGTTTCCCATGATCAACAGACACGCTCTTCGAGGCCATCCCCAAATCATCGTCTCACGATCGTCCTCACATCTGCCACAGGTGCTCGCCCAGCTCCATCAGCTTCTCGCCCATCTGCCGCCGTGCCGCGTTCTCGATACCCCGCTCCGGGTTCGCCAGCTGCTCCGAGTAGTACAGCTCAATCAGCTCCTTGAGCTCGTCGTACGTAAACGTGTCGCTGCGGAGGGCCGCCTCGCCGTCGGCGGCCATGGCGGCACCCGTGGCCGCGGCCTCCGCCTCCGTGCGCTCCTTGCGCTCCTTGCACTCCTTGGCCTTGGCCACAATGGCATCGGGGCCCTTGTCGAACAGGGCGTAGTAGTTGGCGGCCCGCGCCAGGTCGACGCCGTCCTCAATGTTCTTGAGGTTTTGCTGGAGCACCAGGATGTTGAGCTGCATGCGCCCGCAGCCGCGGCTGTTCATGGGCGTGACCATCTTGGCGTTGCCGACGAGATAGGCGTTGACCAGGCGGCCCAGGCCCTGGCGCACAAAGTCGACCTCGCGGTCGCGCACGAGGCAGCGGACGACGGTCTCGTCGTACGCGATGAGCTCGCTGTTGAGCGACAGGATCTGCGGGTCGGGCTCGTTGACGTCCTGGTCGAGCAAGTACGGCGCCGTGGCCTCGGGGGACAGCGCGACGCCGAGCGCATAGGCGATGCGGCAGCGCACTTCGAGGTGCAGCGTCAGCAGCGACGTGGCCGCGAGCTCCTCGTACGACGAGACAATGCTATCAAAGGATCTGGGACGTGAGTTTTAGTATGGGATGCACGTTTCCACGTATCGTTTTGAGAATGCAGGCGGGGCCTTCAGTGGGGAAAAACATACTGCACAGATTCTTGTGTCATGGGCAGGTAGACGGGGCCAGAATCGGCCAGAGCCTTGCCCGACTCCGTGTTGAGCAGCGTCCACCGCCGCTTGTCGGGCTTGACCAGGGCGGACGACGAGCCGGAACCCGCCGCGCCGCTCGCACCTGCGCCGCTGTTGCTGCTGCCTGCGCCGCGGCCGGGGCCGACAGGGTCGCCGTCGGGTCGTGTAATGTGCCGCAGGCCGCCAATCTTGACCGCCAGCCACTTCATGCTCGTGTACAGCAAGCACAAGGATGTGATGGCATCGCGGTCGGAGATCACGTCGCTCATGCCGAGGCGTTGGCTCTTGCCGCTGTAGCGCGCCAGCAGCTGCTCCACCTCGCGCTGCAGCAGCGCTGTCTTTTTGAGCATGAGGACCATCGGATCGTCGACGGCCGACGTGGCTGCTGTAGACGCGGCGCCGGTTTCGGCTGCGTCGGCCAGCTCCTCATCGACGGCCCAGAGCGCACGCACTGTATTGGCCACATCGCTGCCCTCGAGGGCGAGCACGGCCGACTCGCGCAGACGCTGGGTGTCGGCGTCGCTTCCCGTCGGGCTGGACGTGTTGGCTGTCGAGTCGTTGGCACCGCCGCCGCCGCTGCTGTCGACCTGCGTCTTGGTCACAAGCGCCTTGTACCAGCTGAAGCACCGATCGTAGTAGCGCATCATTTGCGTGATAATCAGCGCGCTGAGCGCCTGGTCGTGCGGGATGGTGCCGAGCATGCGGCAGAAGGCCGTGACGACGGAGAAAAAGGCCGTCGTGCCCTTGAACACGGGCCGGCGCGCCACCTGGCTCCATTGCGGATCCATCTGGAAAGCGTCCGCCTCGCCAAAGACGGCGTCGCTGAGCTTGCCGAGCGTCTCGTCCAGCTGCGGCTGGAAGACGTTGACCAAAAAGTTATCGAGGAACGACGTCAGCGTGCTCGCGGCCAGGTCGGACCCGGGCGGCACGATGCCCCGCAGCCGCTGCAAGAACACCAGCGTCGGCGGCAGAAGCAGGCTCATGTTGAACACACTGGGCTCGACAAGCGACTTGTGGAAGTCGCCGCCGCCGCCGCCGCCACCGCCGCCACCGGCGTGCGACAATGGGTCGAGACTGCCTGCAGCGCCGTAGCTCTTTCGACCGCCCTTCTTGTCACCGCCCTTGCGCCCGCCGCGGATGGCGGTGGCAGTGCCGCCAGAGGCAGCACCGCCCGCGCCGTTGTTGCTCGTCAGGCCGGGAACAGCGGCGCGGATGATGCCGTCCAGTGCCTCGTACTCGGTGGCCATCTCGAGCGACTTGGCATCGGCCTCGTTGAACTTGAACATGTTCTCGCGGCTGCCGCCCGCGCCAAGCGAGCCGTTCCGAAGCCCGCCGCCGTTCAAAAACATGCTTCCACGGTCCCCGCCGCCGTGGCTGCCGCTTCGGTAGAGGTCGGCATCGGTGGTGACGTAGTTGTGCAGCAGGGATCGGATCTCGTTCTGGTACAGGTTCCAGAGCTCCTTGAAGCTGCCCAGCAGCGCGCTGTTGTTGCCGGCGCCCTCGCGGCGGATCAGCGCCTTGATGTACTCGTGGAAGATGCGGTGGCCCTCGGCAATGGCCTCGAATTTACCATACAGAGTCCACAGGAGATCGTAGATGACGTCGGCGCGCATTTGCATCTCCCGGCTGCCGTAGATGTGGAGGCCCGCGCTGGCGGCAGAAGAAGCGCCTGCCGCTGCGGCCGAGGAGGACGATGCGGCACCCGCTGCCCCACCCGAGCCACTGCCGCCGCCGCCGCTGGCATCGGTTCCGTCACCACCAGCGCGACTGCCGCCACCCGAGCCGGCGCGTGCCAGGTAGGAGCCAGTCCCACTGCCGCTGCCACCCCGAAGGGAGCTGGGGTGCTTCTGGTCGATCTCGTTGACGGTCTCGTGGACGACAGAAAAGAGCTCCACGGGCAGGCGCTGTTTCAGCTGGTCGACGGCGGCCTCGAGGCGGCCGAGCTTGTTCAGGGACTCGATGACGAGCGTGATGTAGTAAAAGGTGTCGCCCTCCGGGTTGCGGGCCGGGTCTTCCTGCACGGCATGCTCGACGTCCATGCTGTCGAGCAGGGCAAAGAAGGGCACAAAGTTGGCGGGGGTGTCGGCGGCCGACGCGGCCGGGCCCATGGAGGCGCCGAGCACCGACACACCGGGCGTAGGCGTCGCGCTGCTGCGGGTCCCCGCCGCGGTGGCGGTCGTCGTGGAGGCGGCGGCGCCGCTGCTTCCGCTGCCCGCGCCCTGGTGCTTGGCCAGCGTCTGCCAGCGCTCCTGGCAGTACGGCGACTTGAGGTAGAGGTGCTCGTGCAGCTCCTCGACCAAGATGTCCATGAGCGCCGTCTCCTGGTTCGCGAGGTAGCTCCGCAGATCCGACAGGGCGCCGATGCCGTCGAGCTCGGGCTTGCGCAGCTTGCGCAGCGCGTTCTGCAGGACCTCGACGGCCGTCAGAAACTGCTTTTCCGAGATGCGCGCCTCGAGCCGCTCGGGCACCTGGCGCAGCTCGTCCAGGTCGGCCAGGGTCTGCAGGAGATCGTCGTACTGCTGCGACGCCGCGTACAGCTTGGCGAGCTCCGGGTCCGTCTTGCAGAGGCTGGTCTTGGAGGCCGCGAGCCCCTCCTTGAGGGTGCGCACCTTCTTCTGCGAGGCCTGGATGCTGCTCTGGATCTTGTGGAAGGTGCCGATGGAGCTGTTGAAGCCCTGGTGGTAGTCGTGGACGATGCCCTTGAGCGAGTCCTGGAGGTACTGGTGGGTGCGCTGGAAGGCGCGGTACTCGTGGGCGCGGCCGACGGAGCTGCTGTCGAGCAGCTGCAGGGCCATCTGGACGGGGACGCAGTCCGTCTGGCACATGGCCGGCCACTCGGCGCGGATGCGGTCGAGCGCGTCCTGGCCGATCTGGCGGCGTTCGGGCTGCAACGACGCGCCGCCGTAGCCGCCGCCGCCGCCGCCGTAGCCACCGCCGCGGTCGCCACCGGGTCCCTGTCGTCCATATGGCGGCTGCTGCGTCTGGAGCTGCTGGTTCGAGGGCTGCTGTCGCGGACGGCGCTGTGTGGGTGGCAGAGGGCCGCGGTCGTCGTACTGGTCGTAGGGCTCGTCTTCGCTGTCGGCCTGCCGGTACATCTGGCGTCCACCGCCGCCGCTGCCGCCCATCCGTGGAGGAGGTCGACGGTCGCTCCGGTCTCCTCGGTCACTGCGGTCGTCCCCGCCGCGCGACGACGAGCTCATGTAGCCTCCGCCGCCTCGCCCATTGCTGCTGCTGTACCCGTCGCCGTACGGGTCGTACTCGTCCTGCTGCTGCTGCTGCTGCTGCTGCTGCTGCTGCTGCGGTTGTGGCTGGAGTCGCTGCCGCGCCGGCGACACTTGCGGTGGTTGAGGCTGCTGCTGTCGTGCAGGCGGGTTCTGCTGCTGTGGCGGCGGAGCACCAAAGTTGCCGTAGCCGTTGCCGTTGCGGAAGCTGCCGCCGTATCGATTGGACATGGCGCGGGAGCATCGGCCGGGGGATGCTTGCCGTTCGCTGGGGCTGAGTATCGAGGTGTCTCGTGTGATGTGTGTTGTTTGTGTCGTCGATATAGGTTAGGGGGGGGGTTGGGGGATTCGTGCGACGGAAAAGGAAGTCGCTCGTGGGTTGCCGTTGTCGATGGGGAAGCGAGGCAGAAGGCGCGAACGGCAAGGCGCTTGCCCGAAATGGACGTCTGTGGCCAGCGTAGTGTCCCTGAAACAGCTCTATTTCAGGGAACGCTGTAACGCTCCCCAGCCTCTTACTAGTCGAAATGACAGCATATGATTCGCCAGATAACAGTACACGGCAGCCAACCGCAGCTAGCAAGTGACGCGCTAAAGTCTCCTAAATTGCAGATGAGTGGGGGTTGCAATGCCTGCTGTAGGACAGTTTCAGGTGACGTGACGCCTTCCAGCGCTGCAGTTTGATATTCATCCTTTGCCTGCATTACGGTGTAATTACTGTTGCCCAAGCTACTATCTCGTATTGTATTAGGCAATTTGAACAGCTGTAAATTGAATCCGAGTATTTCACGGTGAATGTGTATCTGTGTCTGCGTGCTTTGCAGCTTGTCCTTTCCTCTGACGGTCGTCATCTCTTTATTCGTTTCTACCTCGTCCTCTCCCAGATTCATCACCGTCCTTATTCTGCTTTGTGTCTTTGTGACCTACCAGACTTTCCTCGGCGACGCTTCTACGCCTGCGAGTACGCCTGCGAGTCCGCCTGCGACTCAGTGTCCTGGCCGTCGTCCATGAGCAGCATCCGCGCCGCGCCCTCCTGCACGTCGTAGGACAGCGTCATGTCCACGTTACGTCCGTGGATCTCGGCGACGCCGGCGCTCAGAATGTTGAGGAAGGGAATGTAGTCGTCCGACTCGCGGAACTGGCAGCGGCTCGACTGCGACTCGCAGTGCTGCATGAGGGCATTGACCGTCTCAAAGAGGACGAAGCACGACGGGCACTGGACGCGCACCTTGGAGTGCGCGGTCTCGGAGCGCAGGTGGCCAATGAGCCCGCCGGCGGTCTTGAACAGCTTTCCCACGCTCTGGCAGCTGGGGTACGGGCAGTTGAAGCGGCGGTTGGTCTTGTTCTCGTAGCGGTAGACGCTGAAGTTGGGGTGGTCCGGGTGGTGGACGGTGATGTCCTTCTTGCGGGGCGAGGTGTTGTCCATGGCGTGGGTGAGGATATCGCCGTCGCCGCCAGCGCCAAAGTCGTGCGCGCCCAAGCCAGCGCGGGCAGCGGCCCGCCACGAAGCGACCGCCGCCTTGACTTCATCGGGTTTGCTCCGGCTCGAGAGGCCGGCGATGCCAGCGAGGTTGGCGAGGTTGGCAAGGCCAGCACCCAGGGTCGGGCCTGGATTGGTGGGTGTGCCACGCGGCGTCGGCTTGGTTGCTGGTGCAGGGTGGCCGCCGGAGCCTTCACTTCCATGGCCGTGGTGCGCAGCGGCCTCGGGCTTGAGCATGGTCTGGCCCGCCCAAACGCTCAGGCCCTGAAAACGCTGGTGGACGGCGTGGAGATGGTCGTCCGTCAGCAGATCGGGCGCCTTGGAGTCACCGTGGCGGAAGTCACGAACCACTTGGCGGTGCTTGAGCCTGTCCATGTCCGCTCCAGCGCCAACAGCCAGCCCATCCGCGTCCGCGTCCTCGTTTTCGTCCTCGTCCTTGTCCGCCTTGGCTTTCCCCTTGCCTTTGCCCTTCCGGTCCAGGATGCCGCCGACGCCCATGTTGCGCTGCCGCTTGAGAAGCAGCGCCTCCGAGGCCAACGCCGACGTGGGCGGGACCGCATGGCCGTTGTTCTCGCTTCGGTTCACGAGATTGCCGCGAATGCCGCTCGCCGTCGTCGTGCGCACGGTCTCGAGCTTCGATTCAGCCGCGACGGCGGCGGCCTCGCGGGGGTCAATGTTGATGAAGGTGCCGAAATCGCCGACGGTCACGCCGCTGTGGTTGAAGATGCCGAGCTGCGTCTCCCGGCTCGCCACCGCGTCGGGGGCGACGACGCCGTCGACGGCGGACTCTGCATTGACGTTGAAACCACCGTCGTCGCGCACCGAGCCGCCGCCACCGTCGAGGGCGGCCTGGGCCGCCGCACTCGCCAGAAGATTGGTGGCCTGCACTTGCAGAGCACGGCTTTCCTTGACTCGGCTCGCCCGAATGTGCGGGCAGTCGTCGTTGTCGAGATGGTGCATGAGGGCGTGCAGCCGGGTGAAGAGGGCGCGGCATCCGGGACAATGCAGCTGCTGCTTCACCGGGTGGTTCAGCTGGTAATGGCGGACCAGGCCCTCAAACGTGCGGTGGTCCAGCTTGCAGATGTGGCAGGACATGTGCGACTTGCGCTTCGTGGTCCGGATCATGTCCCATTTGTGCGTGATGAGGGCTTCCTCGGTGGCAAAAATCTGCACGCCGTCCGCGCACTCGAAGCACTGAAAGAGCTTCTCGTCGTCGTCCTCCATGGCCGACGTCGTGAGGTTGATGAGCAGGGATCGTATGGGCGTGAGTCGTGAAGCTGCGAAAGTATGAAGATGTGAATATATGACGATGTGAAAATGTGAAAGGAAAGACAAAATCTAAAGAGCGAGCGATGCAATTTTGCAAGACAAACGGAAAGAGCTGGCCCATTGTTTTGTGTTTGCACAACGCCCTGAACGAGAAGGTGCGATCGAGAGCTGCATCCTGGGCTCTTTCCGTGTAAGTCAACGCTTCACTGGAGTGCTTGCCAGCTGCTGCCACTTGGCAGATATGGAGGCCATGTCTACTCTACTTCATGATTGGGTCAGGCGAGTGTCATGAGCATCAAAGAATAATTCGAGGAGGGCATCCATTGAACGCTCGTCTGTATGGATGAAGCAAACGTCGTCCTCGGCCTGGTCACGACGAGAGTGATGGGAAGCTCACACGGCCGTCGCTCTTGTCCCTCACTTACAGCGCGCTGCGGCGAAAGCGGAGCACGTTCAACGGCATCTCTGTCGATAGCAAACCATTGGCCCTGGTAGGCACGTCTCGTTCTCGCTTTCACGGAATACATATTGCGTTGTTTGTTTGCCCGCGCCAGAAGTCGTCTCTGCCTACTTTGTAATTTGCTTTTTTTTTTTTTTTTTTTTTTTTTTTTTTTTTTTGCATAAATGCGGCACCTCAATTTCAGGGACAAGCTGGCCGGTCGCTGCTTCCAGGACAGGACATGTGGCTTTCCGGCGTGGCGGCACACTACACGAACAGTACGAGCCCAGCTTGCCCAATAAGGCAACAACTATCACGCTAGTAACCCCCCAAATGCGCCTCCAAGTCCCAATCACGTCAGCACCGACGGAGGCCGCGGGCAGGCTACTTTAGCAGCCTCCACTATGGAACCCAAAAGGCCAGCCTCGCCTTTACATCGACAAACCGAACTCTATCACCACCTTCAGGTTTCGTGGACCATTTCGTTCCTCCTTCTCAACCTTCTCGCTTTGTCACTTCAACTCATTTCCTCGCCGAAGAATCGTCGCGCCATCAACGTCTTCCTGCCCCGTACATTGCCCATCATGGCTACGTCTCGTCGAAATGCCAAGTCGCCCACAATCCGGCGCATTCGTGAGCTCCCTCCCCCCCCCACGGCGTCTTTCGCATCGTCGTTTGATACTAACAGGTCCCCTTTTTTGTTCATGGCAGTCCGCGAGGCACAAGAACTTGCCGCGTCGCCGTCCGCCGATCTGGCCGCGGCCCCGCTCGAGACCGACCTCTTCGAATGGCACTTTACCCTCCGCGGACCGCCCAACTCCGTGTACTCCGAAGGCATCTACCACGGCCGCATCGTCCTGCCGCCGACGTACCCGCTGCGCCCGCCGTCGTTCCGCTTCGTCACGCCCTCGGGCCGCTTCGAGGCCAACCGCGAGATCTGCTTGTCGATTAGCGGGCACCACGAAGAGACGTGGCAGCCGGCCTGGGGCCTGCGCACGGCCCTCGTCGCGCTGCGCTCGTTTATGGAGACGGACCCCAAGGGCCAGGTGGGCGGCGTGGAGGCGTCGGACACGGTGCGGCGGCGGCTGGCCAGCGAGAGCGCGTCGTTTGTGTGCACAGGGTGCGGCGGGCGGACAAACGCCGCCATTCTGGAAGCGAGCGCGGCCGAGGAGGCGGCCGCCGGGGGGTCCGCGGCGACAAAGGAGGCAGACGTGGTGCCGGCCGAGCTGAAGCTGGTGTTTCGGGACGAGCTGCCGACGCCTCAGACGGCGCCAGCGAGAGCGGCATTAGAAGGATCAGGAGGATCAGGAGGACCGACCGCACCTGCTGCTGCACCGGCGACAACGACACCGACGCCCGCACCCACAACACCGTTAGAGGGCCAGCTGCCGTCACCACCACCACCGCCGCCACCGCCCGCCGCGCCTGCACACGCTGTTCCCGCCCCGACACCGACGATTGCTCTCCCCGACACACAGCCAGCTGCCGGGGCAGTGGCAGCCCCGCCTGCACCCGCATCGGGACTTACGATTGCCGCTGGCCGCGTGGCACGTCGGATGCAGCCACAGACGGCGGCACCAGTACCAGGCCAGCGTGACATGCGGAGGCGCGTGCGGCCCAACTCGGACGAGGCGGTGCCTGTGTGGGTGGACCGGACGATTGTGGTTCTGAGTGTGGTTCTGGGCGCCATGCTGCTGCGGCTGGTCTTTGGCTGAAGAGGCACGGCACGAGACAGACAGACATAGAAGTAGGGTCACATGCCGCAGAGGGCATCGGGTTTCAGATGATTTACTAGGAGTTGAACGGTCCATTTCTGGCGTTATGTTATACCAGTTCAATATAGATCCCAATCTATTCAAAGGGACAAACCATGAATACACATTTATTTTGAGTTAGTACCCTGGGCTTCAAGGACCGCAACGTTCAGCTGCAGAGCATCGTCAAGGTCTGCCGGCGGTAGTTTGAGGGCGGCGTCAACGGTGGGCGAAGATGACCGTAACAGTACGGTAAGGATACGTCAACGAAAGTAGAAAACTGGTTACTGGTACCATTCTCGTCATTTACCCGAGAGCATCTGCTCAACGTCTACTTATGAAGGTCATGCATCCGAACAGGCAGTAGCCCTACATTGACCCGAAACGACGGCCCGTTGGAACGTGATTCACCGCTCGTCATCAGTTGTCATGGTCCATTTGAGAACACGCCTTTTTCCTTTTTCTACCTGCTGTGGACGCCCGAGCGACCTGACGAATAGGTTCGTGCCAAACGGTGCGCATCGGCTTCGGCGACCATGTGTGCACAGAGTCGCAGGGCCCACGCGTTACGTGTCATGCGCGACCGCGATGAAGCGCCCGACGTGGCGTTCGACAACAGCGGCCACGGGCTGCTGCGCGTGCCGGGCTGCGGCTACCCCGTGATTGCCGAGCGCGCAGTGGAGCAGCGAGTAGCGAGTAGCGAGTAACGAGAAGCGAAAAGCGCCGTAGCTTCCAGGCCATGATATGGTGTACAAGGACGCATATAATGTACAAGACCCGCGAATCAAAATCAAATACTTGCATGACCATCAACCTCCAAGACATCAATACCCTCAGAGACGATTGGCGCAACGTTAAGAACAAAAACGCCCTAACAATGCACAAGCAGAACAAACAGAGGCGAGAGACACCAAGACTGAACCCAAAAACTGATACCAATAGTACAACACCACCAGGGCAGCACCCGGTCTGCATTACGCGTCGTCGCCATCTCCTTCGTCCTCCTCTTCACCCTCACCGTCTTCGACCATGTCGGCCAAAGACGCGTCCCCGGCATCTTCGTCTCCATCGCCCAACTGGCCGTTGTCGACGCCGCCGTCTGGGACGGGCGCATCCGCGGCGACATGCATCTGGCCCACCAGCAGCCACCACCATTCGGACACGGCGTGGCTGTTGGGTGGGCTGTCGACAGTGTCCACAGACGCGGCAGTGGTTGTCGTCGTCGATGTCGTCGTCTGGCCCCGACGGCCGCCGTGGAGAATGCCCGCGGCGGCCGCCCAGTCCGTCAGCATCTGCACTTCAAACGGCTCAATGACCGGCCGCAGGTGGGCCGCCGTCTGCCCAATGGGCGTCGCGCCGCGGGTGGCCAGCACAAACACCACGGCGCCCGCCAGCCGGGCAAACCATGCGCGGTCCAGAACGCCAAAGAAGTCGCGCCAGATGGGCATCTCCTTGTGGGCGCCCATCCGAGGGGGCGGTGGAACCCGACGATTGTTCTCGCCGTCCGCAGGAACACCGCCATCACCGCCATCACCGCCATCACCACCACCACCATCCGTCGTCACAGACGTCGCCACGTGCTGCAGCATGGCGGCCAGGTCGGCATCGTCGTTAAAGACGTACGTGTCCGTCGGCACGATGCGCGTGCGGAACCGCTGGTAGTGTTTGGGGAACTTGCGCGACTCGTAGTTGCCCGTCTCAAAGCCAAAGGGAATGTGAGGCGCATCAATCGCCTCCACGGCGACACGGCCGTGCGCTTGCAGGTTCATGAGCGCCATGACCATGCCGTCGTCGTTGGTGTCGACCGGGATCTCGTACGCCGCGTCCCTTGCGCGGCGAAAGCACGCGTCCAGTTCGGCCTTGAACGCAAACGCCTGCCGGAACTTGTCCTCCATGGCCGCCTTGTCGAGCGCGCTCTCGTAGGCTTCCGTCAGCGTGTACATGCGGCCGCCCAGAGCAAGCATCGACTTGGTGCGCCGCAGGATGCGGTCGGTGGTCAGGTTCGAAATCACCGTCTGCAGCAGGGCGTTCGTGGCCGTCTCGTCGAGCACGCCAGCGCTGCCGATGGCCGCGGCCCCCAGGCTGCCCAGCGTGAGCAGCCGTCTCTTGATGCTCGAGGGCTGATAGCGTGCATGGGGCGTGCCGCAGAGCGCCCGGATCCACGAGCGGGCCACCATGTACCTCAAGTCGTCAATGGCGCCCGCATGCACTGCCTCGGTCGGCGTGGTGGGAGGAGGCTTGTCAAGGGCCGTTGCCGCCGCCTCGGACGCCGTGTCGTGCAGCCGGTTCCAGACAGAGCGCGAAACGTGGAAGAAGTCTTCCCGCCAGCCGGCCACGCGCGACGGAGGCAGGTCGATCAGCGCGTGGCTCTCTTCCAGCGCGTCTCGCGTGGCCGGCAGCGTCTTCGCGTCGTGGCGCATCAGGCGGAGCGCCCAGCCCACGACCCGGCCCCAGTCATAGGCCAAGACGTTGTCGTAGTCGAGCGACGGGACGGCCTGCTGCTCGTAGGCGTCAATATAGGCCTGCTGGAACCGCTCGGTGAACTTGTCAATGTACGGCAGGCGCTCGCGGCGCGTGTTCTTCCAGAAATTGCGCAGCGCCGAGAGTCTCTTGTCCGGGAACAGCCGCATCATGAGGCCCCAGTCAATGGCCTGCCCCAAGCCCCCCAGAAGCGTCCGGACCACAACAAACGCGGCCACAAGCGTGTCGTTGGCCGCCCAGTCCACACCGCCCGTCCCAGACGACGATGTGGGATGGTGGTGGACGTAGTCGGCCGGCTTCTGGGGGTAAGCCGTGAGCTCGCGCCGCGAGCTCATGACGTACTTGGCCTGCTGGGTCTGCTTCTCCCGCAACGCCGCCAGTTCGCTGCTGCTGCGCGCCCATTTCTTACGCTGGGCTGGTGTGGTCGGTGCCAGGTTGTTCGCCGCCGTGTCGTCTGCATCCAGCATGCCGTACGGGATCGTGTTGACGCTGTACAGGTTCTTGGGTACCCATCGCAAGGGTGGCTGTGCGTAGGGGTTGACGTCCGGTGTGCCGGCGGCGTTCGCCGAGGCATCGTCCGCGGTCGAGTGCGGTCCTGGGAAGGCCAGGTTGAGGAACACGTAGCGGGGCGCCACACTGGGGTTGCGCAGAAGATCGCTTCCGGTCTGTGACATCTCCCAGCTTCGGCAGTACTCGAGGTCGCGGTAGAATATGCCTTCGGGCGTGTCGCTGAACGCGGGCAGCTTTTGGTTGGCACGAAGCATGGACGCGCATTCGGCGGCGGTCCGGGGCAGATTGGCGCGCACCAAGGCCTTTTTTGTCGGCATGAATCCGTCCATGGTGAAGCTGGCGTCGCTCTGGCGCTCAAAGGACGTCTCTGACAAGATGGGCCAGGCCCCCGGCGATGTTCTGCGCAGGTCGTAGAGCCGTTGCGTCTTGGTAGCGAACTTGTACGCACGCGGCGGCGGCAGTCGGGTTGCCTGGCTTGCGATGTGCTGGCCCACGGCGTCATAAGCAAAACCTTCTTCTGCGTCGTGGCCATCGTCGAGCTGGGTGTTAGGCGACAAGAAGTGGACAAACGTCGTGAAGCCGTCTGAGCCGTCGGTCCTAGCCTTGGCAGGCTTGGTCTTGCTTCGGTTCCGGGGCATAGGCATGTCGTCTTTCGACAAAAAGAACGATGCTGGGAGGCTGTCAAGGCCCGGGTTGCCCGTGTTGACAAAAGGGCGTGCCGTAGTGCTTCCTTTGCCAGTGCCAGTGACAGCGCCCGCACCGTTGCTGGTTTGGTCTGGCCGGACCGTGCGAAGCGCTGGGTCGATATCGGCTTCGTCGTCGTGCTCCTGCCCTTCGCCGCCGTAGAGATTGCCCAGTGCCTTAAATAGGGTATGCTCCGGGGCCGGGCCCGTGCCAGTGGATTTCGTTTTGCGACGCTTGGGCGTCTGCTCGGCCGCCACGGGGCCGCCAATGATGTCGCCCGCCGTGAGCGTTGCTTTCCGCTTCCCGTTGGGCGTTCTTTGCTGCGACGAATCGCCGTCCTCGTCGTCGCCGTAGCCAACAAGACGGACAGAGTGCGCCGTCGGCCTGGCCGCTGGCGGCTGGTCGTAGAAGGGCGCACTGAGGACTTCGATCTCGGGCTGCAGCGCCCGTCGGCCTCTCACATTCCGCCCGGCTTCCTTGTCGAGAATCTTCAAAATGGCCAAGTCCTTCTCCGTGGGTGCAAAGTCGTCCGGCACATATGTCTGCGGGAAGATGGCTTGGATGCGCGCTTTAAATTTGCTGGCTGTGGTCGAGCCGAACAGATCCGTGCCGGGGCGTGCTAGGAGGCGGCAGTAGATGAACTGGCCCCTGGCGTCGCGGAATCCAAACGTGTGCTCTTCGACGCCCTTTGCCATTTCGAGCTTTTTGACCGCAGCCTTGACAACCGGCAGCGTCGGCGGGTCTTCGCCCGGGAACCTGCGGGTGTAGACACAAAACACAGCGTACCACAGAGAACGGTCGCCCGGAAAGATGCCGCCGTAGTAGTCGACCAGATACTGTATGATCGCAGCCACAATGTGTGAGCGCAAGGAGGACGGCGTCAGCTTCGTGCCATTCTTGGGCAGCGGCGGCATCGTAAAGCCTGCAGGCCCTGTTTTGCCAGGCGAGTGGATGCCCTCCATGTCCACGTGCGCGCGGCCTGCAGCGGCAGGAGGACGCTGTGGCTCCTCTGTACGAGCCGCCGGCTGTTGCAGAGCGGCCGCGTCCACCGGTGGCGGCGTGTTGCTCTTTTGGCGGGTTGCAGCCAGCTCGTCGCTCGCTCCGACGGCGTCCTCCATCGGGGTGTCTTCCATGACCAACTGAGCGGGCAGGGTAGCAGGCGGTTTGGCTGGCGGTGTGGTGTCCGGCAGTGTGTCCGGCACGTTCCAAGGGCCGGCATCCATATCGACGTCCACGACCCGTGGCGGCGACTCGTCTGTCGAGCCCAGCCACACGTGGGCCGCGCTGACAATGCCGCGGGGGCGATCGGCTGGTTCGTCGTCGCTGCTGTCCGAGTCGTGCAGTCGGTACGGTCGACGGCGGTTGCCGTGCACCTTGATCGACTGGCGGCCTTCTTTCTTGGGCGACACAGACGACGTGGCCGACTCGGACGCGACGGACAGCGCCAGCGAGTGGGACCGGGTCGACGCTGACGACAGAGGCGAGGTTTCCCGGAAGGCGCCAGCAGGCTGTTTTCGTTCGCGAAGCGCACGGCCGCGGACGGTACGGCCTCTGGCCAGCCCTGTTTCGTTGTCGTTGTCGTTGTCGTTTTCGTTGTCGTTTTCGTTGTCCCTCTGCTCTGCCAGCCGTCTTTCTGCATCGCGCTCTTCCTTCTGCTGCCTCTTCTTGGCCTCTCTTTCCTCGGTCGAGATGGGCACGTAGTTGGGGTTGCAAGCGGTCCGCGCCTTCGTCTGGTGGTACTGCAGACCCAGCAAGTTCTTCCAGACGCCAGAGCACGTCTCGCAGACAAAGTCCTTGGTCTCTGCCGCTGGCCGTCCCCGCTTCTTGTTCTTCTTACCGCGTAGGCGACCACGATTTGGTGTTGGCACGACGTCGCCGGGGCCGTCTTGTTGTAGAGCTGTGGTCTCGCCATCGTCGTCTTCTTGTTGTTGTTGTTGTTGTTGCTGCTGGGACCGTTGATTCTGAGGCTGCTGTGGCTGATTTGGAGATCGCAGAGCGATTAGAGCGTCACGCAGGACTGCGGCGAGCTTGCCGTTGTCGTCGTTCGCGTCATCCAGTATGAAGACAAAGGGCCAAGTCGCGTCGGATTTGCGTTTCTGTCGGCCTGTATCCCCATCGTTGTGAGCTTCGTCGCCGTCACGGACCTCGCGTGCTTCCAAAACAAAGGCCTGGCCATCGCCACCGGGTGCCCTGCGGATGACCGGATCGCCAACCAAGTTGTCGGTTGCAATGGTGATGGGCTCTTTTGGGTTCGCTGGGCGGCGGCCGCGACGGGGGATGGCAAAGGCAAACGTGAGCGTCTTGTTGTCGTTGTCGAAGGTGAGGTGACCCGGTTTGCCGTTGTAATGGCAGGCAACCGGCACGAGGGCATCCGCCTCTGGTCGTCCCTGCCCGTTTTGAACGCTTTGTGTACGCCTGACATCCGGACCCTCGTCTTCCCGGTCAGACCTTCCGTTTCTGTCCGCTTCGGCCTCGTCGTCCTCCTTGTCGGCCGCGCTTGCCTCGACTGGAGCCTGTTCTTCCGTAACAGGAAATTTCTTCTTTGGTGGCCGTCCGCGCTTGCGCCTTGGTGGTGATGATGTCGTTTTTGCAGCTTCGGCGGCAGCAGCCTCCAGTTCTTTGTCTTCCTTGCCCGTGTCTTCCGCTTCGGCGGCGGCCTCGGCTGGCTTGACCTTGGGTGGACGCCCACGCCTCTTTGGTGCCACAGGGGCGGCAACAGGCCGCACATCAGTAGCCTCGCCGTTCTCCATGATGGCTTCAGCGTCGACCATGTCTGTGTCGGCGTCTTCAGTTTCATCGGGCTCGTCGGGCTCCGCATCTCTGACTTTGGGCGGCCGTCCTCGCCTGGGTTTGGGCGGTGGCGTGCCTGCGTCGACGCTGTGATCTGCACCGACTCTGGGCGAACCGTTGTCTCCTCTTCGTCTGTCTCTGCCGCGGGGTCCATTCTTCCTGGGCCGGCCGGCCCTCTTGCGTACATGCAGCGCCGTACACCTGGCCTCCTGCTCGGCCAGCTCTTGGGCCGTCATGGGCGGCGGCAGCGGCGCGAATCCGTAGAGACGGCGCAGCTCCTCGGCCGGCCGATCGAACAGCGTGCCGGCGTCGCGCAGCGCCCAGAACGTGGCGGCGTCGGCGCGTGCCGCGGCCGACGCTGCCGCCGTTTCTTGCTCAATGGCGTCGAGGGACTCGCCGTGGCTGATGCGCTCGGCCAGCTTGGCGTTCTCGAGGGTGCGGAAGAGGTAGGCCTTGTTCTTGCCGACGCGGGCGGGCTCGCAGTGCAGCTGGAACTGGCGGAGGTGGTCGGGCTGGCTGCCCGGGCGCGACATGGCGGTGACGAGCGAAAACACGTAGCGGGCAAACGACGGGCCCAGGGTGGCGCGGCAGATCTCGGGCGACGTGATGCCGTCGATGCCGGCGCGGTCGACGGTGTCGTAAATCAGGTTGGCCAGGGGCACGTCGAGCGCCCAGGCGGGTTTCGAGCGGCCGGCGACACGGCCCCCCATTACGCTCGTCCCGCCCGCAGCATCGCCGTCGCCGTCGCCGTCCTCGTCGTCCTCCTCGAGCGCGGCCATGCTGTCCAGCTCGAGCTCGCTCTGGTGGTCGCCGCCCGCATACGACAGTCGGCCAAGCTCCTTCTTACGCTTGGCGCGCAGCTCGGTGATGGGGGCGCGCCGGCGGCCGGCGGCCAGGTAGACGGCCCACTCGCCGGGGGTCGGGTCGCGCTCAAACTTGATGCAGTCCTTGAACAGCTGGCGCTCGTCCGGGCGCATGGCGGCGACGTACTTGAGGATGCCGGAGGCGACAAACTCGCGCGAGGCGCGGGCCAGCGTGCGCATCTGCCAGCGCAGGCCGACAATGCCCAGCTTGACCTTGAGGTCGACGACGCGGATGACGCCCCAGGCCTTGACAATGGCCAGGATGGTCTGACCAAAGGAGGCAAACTCAATGGCGTCGCCGATCCAGCGGTTGCGCCAGGGCACGGGCGCGAGGTCCTTGGTGAGAAACTCGGGCGAGAAGTCGATGCCGCTGCTGGCGAGATCCTTGGACGACAAGAGGGCCGGGGTGGCGTCGTCTGCGGTCATTGATGCTGCTGCATGGGCTGTTGCAGATTCTGTTGTGGTTGGTTCCGGTGCGCCAGAGTCGAGCTCGACAGGCGCAAACTCGGCCAGCCACAGCATGCTGGTGCGGTAGCCGCGAGCAATGGTGGTGCGCTTGATGGCGTAGCCCTTGGCGGCCAAGAAATCCGTGCGTTTGGGGACAGAGCGCTTGTCCTGGCCGACGCTGTCGCGCAGGTCGGCTTGCAGGATGCCCTTGGTGCGTGCCGACGCGATGCCCTGCAGGCACTGCCACTCGAGCATGGGCACTTTCTTGTAGTCGACGTCGTGGCCGGTCAGCGTGTACCAAATGGTCTTTTCCGTCGCGTACAGGCGCGGCCGTGTGCTCGGGTCCTCGTTTGCAGCGGCTGCAGACGCGGAGGACCGGCCACCCGCACTCTTGCGGTTTCGTTTCCGCTTTCCACCTTTGGCCGGTGTTGCGAGTGATGCTGCGGCCATGGCAATCTTGTTGTCGTCGGCGTCCTCCATCGCCGGGTCAACTGGGTCATCTGCCACGGGCGGCTGCGGCTCGGGAAGGGCGAGGGCATCGTCCAGCGACAGGTGGCCCCGGTCGCCGTTGCGGCCTACCAGGATCTCGGGCCGCTCGACCAGCCAGTCCCAGGCTTTGCGGGCCAGTGGCATGTCGACAAACACGGCTGTCGACGCCGCAGTTGGTGTGTTGCTGCCGCCGCCATTGTCGCCGTCCACGGATTCTGTCTTGGGCTGGGAGCGACCATTAAACCGGCTCACGGCCGTCACAAAGTCCGCCACGCGAAAGCCTAGCCGGTGTCAGTATACATACTGTGCAATAGGCTACGTGGACCGCAATACCGCAATACGCACCTGTCTCGCCGCAATAGGCCGTCTCGGCGACGAGCCAATCGATCAGCTCGTCGAGTCCTCTGGCCATGGCTGCGTTGCGCGTGGCCGCATGCTGGGGCGGTGTTGAGCTACTGCGTAAGAGAATAGGGTGACAGTGAACTCTAAATGAAATGAACTTCTACAGGTAGCTGATGGATGTTGATGTGGTGTAGATATCGTTGATGATGACCAAATAATAAAGGTAAAAAAGTGTAAATCGAGCTCCAAAAAATTGCACAGGGCGGGGCTCGAACGCGTGTAGTCTTGCGCGCGCCGCGTGTTTTGCGCTGGGGCAAATGCCAGAATTAATTGGCTCCACTTTTTTAGTTCGCCACAGCTCAAAGCTCAAAGGCAATGCCGACCGCTGTGTTCTCTACCCGTGTCCAGGCAGCGCAGAGCACGGAAAGATGGAAGACAGCAACCTACTGCATCGTCTTGGGCTCGCATGAGATCTACGTTGTCACAGCCAATTGTTCTTTTGTCTACGTATGTGTCTGGCATGGGACGTAGTTGCAAAGACGAGTCGCAGTCACGTGGTCGCGATTAGAAGGGATTCTGTTGCTTTTGGTTGAGGCTCTAGACCGCTCCAATGGTTGTATTACCGCTTTATTCACGGCCGCTACTCGCTCTCGGCTCTCGCTGTATCCTCACATTGGGAGGACCCGCGTGCCCTTGCCTCGGGCCCGCTCGCCGGGTTTCGTGACACGGCCCGCGGCCACGGCACCCAGTCGCCGGTTGACGCCCTTCTTGGCCGACGCGCCGACGTTCAGCCGGGCCACCGCCGCCGCCACCTCGGCACTGCCTTGCCCGCCGCCTGCCTTCTTCTGCTGCGCAAACTTGAACTTGCTGCTGTCAATCTTGGTCAGCTCCGGCGGCGCGGCGACGGTGCCGTGGACGCCGGCGCGCACGGTGCTCTTTGTGGCGGCGGCCTTTTTGCGGTTGAACGCGGCCCAGACGTCGTCGTCGTCGGCCGCGCCGTAGTTGTTGGCACTGCCGCCGAGCGCCTGCCGTTGCTGCTGCTGCTTCTTCTTTTTCTTGCCGTTGGCGCCGCCGCCCTGCTTGGTCGCCAGGCCCTGCTGGAAGTCGAGGCGCCACTTGACGCCCAGCGTCTCGTCGAGCTCAGCCTCGCGCTCTTCGGCCTCTTCGCGGGCCTCGGCCTCGCGCTCCTTGATGCGCGCGTCGTCCAGACGCCACTGGTCATACAGCTTGTGCAGCTTGCGCTCCTGCTTGGTGCGGTACGTCTTGGCGATGCCGAGCGGGTCTTTGCCGCCGGCGCCGCCGGGCGTAGACGACTTGACGAGACCGGCGAGGGGCAGGGCCGCGTCGACGCGGGAGGCAAACTCGGACAGGCGCTCGCCAGGGCGGATTGTGAGGGCTTCGGCGGGCGCAGCATCCGAAGCAGAGGCAGAGGTAGCATGAGGAGGCGCTGCCGCAGCTGCTACTGTCGTCTGCGTCGTGGACACGTCAGCCTCGTCATCGTCACCCCCGGCCGTCGCCGCCGCTGCCGCTGCCGCTGCCGCCCGCTCTTTTGCTAACCGCTGCTTCTTCTGCTTCTTCGTCTCCACAACACCCGTGTCCAGGCCCTGCCGAACGCGCTTGCCGCCTGTCAAGGACATGAGCCGGCGGAAGGCGCGCGGTGTGTCATGGCTGGCCTTGGTACTGGCGCTGACGCTGTCCTTGTTGGCCTCGCGTTTCCGTCTTGCGGCGGCACTTGTTGCGGTGGCACCCTTGCCTCCTTTGGCCTTGTTCGACTTGGTCGTGCTCGTCTTGGCCGACTCGGTCTTGGCTGGTTTTGTAGGCAGTGGCCGTGCGATGCGGTCTGGGGGGAGGTCGTAGCTGTACGGAGCAAGCGGGTCAGCGAGTCAGCGGGTCAGCGGGTGGAAGTGACATGGAGGTGGCTGCTAATGGTATATTCTTACATGGAGGAGTCCTGGTCCCGCCGAGTGTGTTTGTGAGGCATTGTGGAAGGCTTGGAGGAGGGTTGGATGGGACAGAAGAAAAGGAAATCGACAATCGATCGTCAATGGGCGCGCAACGAAGGCGCCCCGTGGTCACGTGGTCGCGGAGTCGCGCCGAATAGTAATTACCGTTCAGACTCTGAAGAGAACCAGAAAGATCTTGGTGTGGATTCTGGTTGTATGATGTTGCGACGTTGTGTATAGGCTCGAATGCGTTGTTGTAAAGATGGTTGTTACTGCAGAAAAAGCTTATCGTATTTTTTTTTTGGAAGTTGTTATCGATAAGCAGATTGTTCCGACAATGTAGATACGTTCGGCCTAAACCGTCCATTTTCAGCCTTTAGACTAAGTCTTTGCAGCTGTCTGAGCATCATTCTAGGCTCCTTTCCACAGGGAATATCCACTAACACGAGTAGTGGGTCTCGACGGAGCGAACAGGCGCGAGCCACTAAAGCACTCCCATTTCTAGCTTTACGCTGCCATCAAACCGCGATCAAGCATAAGTCTCCCAGTAAGAGACAAACATCCGCATGTCGTGCTTCACTTGGCTGCGTTGCGGAAAATAAAAGTCGACAGAACAGCTTGGCTTGCATCCACGTCCCAGAAGTTGCACCATTTCACAGCACGCTCTTGTACCTCGCCTCCCTCCTCTTCGTCTGTGCCTTGTCCTGGCCCGTTTTTCGTGTTTTTCTGGTCCGGACTGTGTATCTATTTTCTTGTCCCTACAAAGCCCGTCAATCTTACAACTCCAATAACCTCACTTCTCGACTACTACTTGCCTCAGTCGTGACCATGAGATCACTTACAGACACACGTGCGCTGCCTCGTGGTGCGATGGCGGAGCCTGTCAACATGGCCGTTGAGTGCACATCGCGTAGTGGATTACCCTTGTCAGCGAAAGAGTGGACTCGTTACGCGTAGACGACATCTGAGCGGCCTCGCGGCTGGGCTGGACGACGATGCAATGGGTCCAATATCGAGAATACAGAGTATCGCCTTGTCCATAAATCGGCTACATTCGGCGACTCTTGGCGGAAAAGAGGAGCAAAAGTGGAAGCTACTTCGGAAGAGGGGAGATTGAGGGCTAACAGATGCCGGTTTATGTCCGAGCCACGAGAGCTTGAGGAAGGAGCTGTCCATGTGGTACAGGGAAAGAGCGACTGGCGAACGTATTCTGGCCATTTCTACAGATTCGAGGCATTTCGAAGCAAATCTGTTTTAATTTGCATTACTTTGAGTTTTTTTTGTTTATATTGATCATCTTTACAGTTAAGAATACCATGATGCCCATTATTTCCATTTGTTTAGTACGTAATAGAGAATATGAATCGAGTTCATAGTTATCACCGTATCTCCAGATTGCGGGGTCAGCGTATTGCCACGCTTTAGAGACGACCCATCGAGCACGTCGCATCGCTCTTGCCGTGCTTGGCCGTAGCATCTATCCATATATCCGCCTCCCTTGTCCTTTTGGCAGCGGGGTTGTGTCACAAGTTAATTTGCCAGAAACATCTCAGGACAACGAAACAAGAGCATATCACAATATCGAGACAGTATCAAAACAATATAAAGACTAAGAACTGAACAAAAGCAGCTTTGCTCGATATTTACCACCCATAGACAACTCCACGTCCACCAACCGCCAACATGCCGGACCAGCCCAAGCTCGCGTCACTTGATGTGTGTTAATCTGAAGAGGGACGCTTGGAGTTTGAAAGAAAACAGAAACAAAAAGGCAAAAAAAAAGCACTGCTAACAAGTTTGGCCGCACGGCCATCTAGGACTCCATCGTCTCTCGCCTCCCTTCCCACGCCCAGTCCCTCTTCGCCGCCAAGACCGAGCGCGGCCTCACGTTTGCCGCCATCGCCGAAGCCCTGGGCCGCAGCGAGGTCGCCGTCGCCGCCATCTTCTACGGGCAGGCCACCGCGTCCGAAGAGGACGTCGCCAAATTGGCGCCTCTGCTGGGACTGGACCACGCGACCCTCCTCTCCCAGATCGGCGGCGTCTTCCCCGACCGCGGCCGCGCAGGCCCGATGCCGCCCGTCGAGCCGTTGATCTACCGACTCTACGAGATTGTGCAAAACTACGGCTACGCGTACAAAGCAGTGATTAACGAAAAGTTTGGGGACGGCATCATGAGTGCGATTGCGTTCAGCACGACGGTGGACAAGGAGGTGGACGGGGACGGCGTGGCGTGGGTGAACATTAAGCTGCGCGGCAAGTGGCTGCCTTTTACGCGGTTTTAGGGAAGATGGGGCGTTGAGCAGGCGAAGAATAGATGAGAAGCAAGGTCGATGGCAAGCGACGACAAGTTGAGAAGCAGGACGACAAGAAGAGGGCTATGGGCGTCTCAAACTACTGGGAATAGATGTTTGGATATTTCGAGGCTACTTCGTTGGCGAGAAAACAGAATGACCATGGCTGAACCCGAAAACGGAAAGAGTAGATTGTGCAGGTATGAATGGACTGAGGTGAATTCGTGGTACAAGCGGCCAGCTTTACGTCGAGGATGCAGGACGTCTTGATGTCGCCTCACAAACATCGATATCGGCAACAAATAAATTGCTTCCAAAGTGCAGCCGACACAACGTGGGCAGAAAGATCTGGGATCGAGTTGGTTCAGAGAGGAGAAAATGGAGAGAAAAAAAACTGAAGAAAATACCTCACAAGATGCACTTCCATTGGATTCTGGAGGTGATTGTGTCGCTCGCGTGTTGTGGTAATGACGACAAGATGCACCAATTGAGAGCACTGCTCACAGAGTAAGCCAAACCCACTGTAATACCGAATATGACGCTATAAGTCCGGAAACGTGGGCGCTGAGACAAGGTCTGGGGTAGCACAATCGCAACGCTAAAAGCGGAACAATAGCAAGGCTACCGGTGCTAGCACGGAAAGGGCTCTTTGATGCCAGCCTCGTCCACCAACAGCCTCGCAAATGTCAACAAACGACGTCAAGCGAGGTTGGCATCGCCGATGGGCGAACGGAAATGTCCATTCAGCAGAAAGCAGAGCAGTTGCAGTAAACTTCTCTTGCTTTACTCGCCTAACCTTGCCCCTGGCTTAGGCCTAGAGTCGAGGACGAAGCAAACGGTTACTTAACAAAGTAGCAACTCAAAACACGAGAAACGAGAACACAAAGTCACCATCGTGCATTGTTCCACATAACTGACAGGCAGCAATAGTATGAATGTCTTCTCTGTGAACAGCTGATCTCTCGTCTCTCCTCGGTCCAGAGCTTCCAGTCTAGAACGTGGCCGGTGTCCTCTGTAATGTCCGCGTCTTTGACCGAGGTGAGAACAATACCAACGCTAACAAGAGGACAATATCAACCAGGACAAGGCAGACTCCGCCAACGAGACGAACAAAACAAAAAAAGACAGCCAAAATATGCTTCTAGAACAGGCACAGAACAAAAGGATCATCGTACGTTCCTCCGGCATGTCGGTGCAGAACGAGGCAGGACCAGGAATCGGGTGTCAATGGACGTTGCGGACCACGAAGGCTTATGCGGCAACCAACAAGACAACACTTTGCAACGCACCAAAGTGGCTTATCCGACGCTTGTTCGAGTCAGTCAAATCTGGGAGCATGCTCTCGTAAGGTCAGCATCTCTTTGAAGTCGACGATTCTTGCTATGATTGTCGACCATCAGATCCACTCCATATTCATCCACACCATCTACTTTTCTCTCTCCTCTCTCCTCTCCACTCACCTTGATAGTACTCCTTTCTTTCAACTTTGTAAAATGAACAACTCGCATTGACAGGGTGACCCTCCTTTCTCTTTCGGGCTACCGTAACCTGATGCAGTCCACGTCCACGAGGCCAGGAGAGATGTCAATATCCGCCATCCCGTTTTGATCCCTTCGGTCTCCCTGAAGCCGCTTGCTATTGTCCCTTTGCACGCCTAGCCGTGCGTCTTACTGTCCCCGCCCCTACATTCTGTTGATATTGTTCCTCTCCCGCCAGAGGCAAGCCTGAACATGCTTCTTTCTCTTGTCGTTTTCGTTGTGTTTCCTTTCTTTTCGGCTGCTTTCGCCTCCATGTTCAGACTCCCTCGCGACATGTTGGATGGTCATCTGCATCCTCTAGCGTGATATCCTCCTATTTTCTTTCTTCTTCCGTCTTCCTCAAACATGCTTCTTTCAGTGCGTGTTCTCTCTGCCTTTGACAAGCTTCTTTCAGACATCTGCTCGATGTCGACTCGCTGAGAAACAACGCACCAACCAACGTCACAACTCCACCACTCCCCTGCGTTTGACCGCCCGACCATACACGGCCTTGACGACTTCACAGTCTTCTCTACCGTGTCTCTCTGTTTCTCTCTGTCTCTGTCTGTCGACTCCTTCTCAACAAATGTGACCGTCGATTTCGCACATATATAGCCCCCTTCTCACCCGTCTTCATCTCATAATTTCCCCTTCTCTTCTCTTCATCCACAATCATCTCTTCCAATCTTCACTTCTACATTTTCTATACAAACTTTTCTTTGTTTTCTTAAACAAATCCTCCCCAGAATCAAAATGGACGCCCAGACCGCTACTCAGTCTACCCAGGTTGGCTACGTCACCGGTGGCTCCTGCACCATCATGTAAATCGTCATTTCTTTCTTGTTCCCCGAAATGGAACAGAAAAGCGGCGATGTTCATGGTTCTTGTCTCCGCCTCTGAGAGAGGGCTGATTGTCAACAGTCTCTGAGGGCTTCCCTCTGAGATCGCTCTCCGATCGAGACAACACGATGCTGCAACGACCCGACAGCAACAACAACAAAAAAAAAAACCCACTTGTTCTTCGCCTCCCTACAAAAAAAACACTCCCTTTCGAAACAACTCAAAAGAGTCTGGAAAGAGTACAGTCCCCAAACCCTCTTTCAATATACTTCTCTTAATCTTCTGATGGAGGAAAGGTGCGAGAATGGAGGAAGAAGCATTCGCCATTCATTGTTTTTGTCTTCTCTCCAGACCCACGGGCTGTCTGCATCATGCTTTTTGTTCCCATTTCTCTTATCCTTTCATTTTCATTTCTGGTCTCTATTTATGCTCTTGTCCTTGGATAATCAATAATCGGGATCTTGGGATGGAAACGGGAGGGAAGGGGTGGCGGGAACGGGGAAATTCGTTCGCGAAATGGTGGACAGCTTGCCGGCGCGGACTGACATTGGCTATTTGTTTCCTTTTTTTCTTATTCTTGCTCCTACTTTTCTTCTCGACAGAACACCCTGTCCTATAGTAAAATACAGGCCCATGACTTGACATGGTCGTGGGTTCTTTGAACGAACCTTTTCTAATACTCAATCCGAAGTGATTTTTCAAACCTGTCTTGACTTGCATGTGATTCATTGTGGCTGCTCGAACTGACTCTACCGTTTCATCTGCAAAGTCTCTCTATATCAATACGGCAATACGGCCATCAACCAGATCCGCCACCGCCACTCAACGGTGCAGCCATCCCTTGCCGTTCTCCACGTACCCCCACTGCTCCATCTTGTCCACGTCCTCCTCCTTGCCGGCCGCCCAAAAGTCCAGCACCGCCGGCAGCCTCGTGTACGCATGGAACGCCGCCTTGTCCCGGAACCGAATCAGCAGCCGCGTGTCCGTGTCGACGTCTTGGCTCGCAAACGCGACCCACGTCAGGATGCCGCCGTCTTGCGTCGGCACCGCCGCCTCAATGGCGGGCGCCAGCGCCGTCAGCCGCGCCGCCACGCGGTCCCGCGCCTCGACCGACGTGCACTTGATCTTGACGTCGTACATGAAGCCACAGGCGCGGCCGTCGCCGGGCCGATCGAGGAAGCCGCCGACGCGGGCGTAATGCTGCAGGTCGAAGCCGGTGGTCATGTTGGGCAGGGCGACGGGGATGAACGTGGTCTGCATGGTGGGGCTGGTAAAGTGGACGTGGTAGAGGCTGTCGCGCTTGTCGTAGACCTCAAAGGCAAACATCAGCGGGGTGTTCTCGACGTCGTCGGCAAAGTCGCAGGGAATGCCGAAATAGTACGTCTCGGTGGTGGGCTCTTCGGCCCAGACGTACTTGGCGAGTTCATCGTAGGCGCCTTGCCACTGGGAGAGTCAGCGGTTGTTGTTCCGTGTGTCTATGCAATTGTTTTCTGCAAAGAAAATCCGTGGGCAGGAGGAACCCTACTGTGTTGTATTTGCCTGGCAAAAAGTGCACAAAGGCAAAGAGGTAGAGTTTGTCGTCTTGCGTAGTAAACCCCATTGTAGTAGCTGGGAGTGTGACGGGGTATGGTCAAGGTAAATATGGAAGCGAGAAGAAAGAAAAGCAATTAAATAGAAATACAAAACGAAGACGAAAAGCTTTTTGTCAACTGCTGCCGTCGAGACTGTTATATAAAAGGACAACATACTTCACATGCCTTATCACCAACAGCAGCTGAGGCCATACGAAGAGGGGAAACACTTGCAACAGCTTCGACAAAACAAACAACTAACACGGAATAGTAGATTCGTCTCCAGTTTGAAAGCATCCAAAGTATGGGGTAGCAATGCCTTTGGCGGCACCTCGATGGAGCTCTTTTGGGGTAGTTTATCGTGTTGGGGGCAATCGCTGACTCGCCTTTCTTCGGCAGCCGTAGTCCGAGGGCGCAGCAACCGCTCACTTTTACCATATCGCAGCTTAGTGGAAACTGAATTCGACATGGTATGTCAACTTCGCGAGCGCCGTCTCCAAAAGACCTACTGTGGAGAATCGACTAACACAGATAGACGTTGTGATTGGCCACAGTCATGGTCACAGGAAAGGTAAATAGTGGAGACAGGGACCACACCCGCCTCAGTGTGGGGGAGACAGCTCTTTCCCTGCAACGCTCAAAGCATCTGTGGCTCGGATTGCTTTACCCGGATTGGACAAAGGGAGACGGGCGGAAGGTGCGACTGGTGTTGTCGTCCGTCCTCTACAGTATGTGACGAAACCGGACCCAAAGAACAGACGTACAGGCACATCGTTGGCAGTCTGTAGCCATTGCTGGATCGCCATGGAAAACGACTGGCAGACCTTTCTCAGCGACGGGCTCCGTGTGGACCATCTCCGTCCGCCCACCCATGTCCGTTCCTATCCGCTGTCTGTCGTGTATGTTTACTGACCGGCTCTGGCTACTTTTCTTGTGGTCAATTTTTGGGTCAGTCGCTCTTTCCTGCACAGCTGCAAATCCACGGTGGGTCCAAGATGGTGAAGGGCGGACAGGAGGCAGGTGCGATAGAGGCTGCTTGCCATCGTCACGTCGTCCATTGTGTAGCAAAACATAAATTGTCACAATATTTCAATCCTCGCCAAACATGATGGATTATGCGGTATATGAACGGTTGTCCGTATACAGAGTACAGTGTGTGCTAGAAAGTCAGGTACGTGGTATCGATGTGGTGATCTTGAACTGTCCTGTCAACATCCCCTCTCCTCCTGTCCCCATTCCAACAGTGTATCCATCCCTTTTCACAGCACGCCAATCGCCTCACCCCCTACTCTCCCTTTCAAACCTCTAGTGGTACTTGTTCTTGTCGGCGTTGACGTCGTTCTCGAGGTAGATCTCAATCTTGTTGTTCATCTTCTTGTCAATGTCGTTGCAGCAGATGCAGGCGATGATGGCGACAATGCCAAAGGACAGCGACGAAAGCGCCGTCGTGCGCACGCCCACAACGTACGCCTGCTGGTACGCCTTGCTGGCGGCGGCGATGATGGCGTCGGTGATGCCGGGAACCGCCTCGAGGGCGGTGGCGCCGAGCGGCAGTGCGGCCAGCAGGGCATCGACCGAGGATGCGGGCAGGCCGGCGGCCGTGGCCGCGGCGGGGACGAGCGCCTTCATGTTCTTGGTGGTGACGTTGGACAGGATGGTCGAGAAGACGGTGATGGCGACGGCGCCGCCGGCGAAGCGCGACACGCCGGCGAGACCCCCGGCGATGCCGAGCTCGACCTGGTCGGTGCCGAACTGCACAAAGGCAATCGACAGATACTGGGCCCAGCCGAACCCGATCTGCTCGATGAACACGAGGGCAATGACGAGGCCCTTGCGCTCGGGCGTCACCAGCCCCATGAGGGCGCCAAAGAGGACCATGATGAGCACGGAGCCCGTCAGGGTCCAGCGCCAGTGGCCGATGCGGGTGCCGAGGACGGACAGCAGGAAGGCGCCGAAGCACAGGCCGAGGTTGGCCGGCAGCGTCAGCACGATCTGGTAGCGGAAGCTCGTGTTGGCGTCGGTGAAGAAGACGTCGATCATGGTCGGGTAGATGACGTTGATGGCATAGTAGAACATGGTGACGACAAAGGCGGCCACAAACGGCGCCGTCAGGTCGCGGCCCCGGCCCTTGGTGAAGACGCGCGCGGGCGTCAGCGGCTGCTTGAGGGGCACAAACGTCTCGTACAGGGCAAAGACGAGCAGCGTGCCGAGGCCGGACACGAGCGTGCCCACGACCTTGGGGTCGCTCGAGGGCAGCTGGATCGAGTAGTTGATGCCGACGAGCGTCAGCACGGCGGCAACCGTGAACAGCAGGGCGCCGCCGTAGTCGAGCTCGCGCACGGCCTGGCGGAACGGCAGACCGCGCGGGTGGGCCGGCGGGTAGTAGTACAGAAACAGGCCGAGGAACGAGAGCGCGGCGGCAATGGCCGGGCCGTAAAACAGCCAGCGCCAGGCGGACGTGCTGACGGCCACGGCGAAGCGGCCGGCCACAGGGCCCACGACAGCACTAAAAAGCACAAACAGGTCGGCAATGACAATGGCAATGTGGCGCCACTTGTTGGGCAGCAGCTCGGGCAGCGCAAAGGCGGCGAGCTGCGCGTTGCCCGCGCCAAACCCAATCAGGCCCATGGCCGCCAGCATGGCCGTGTTGTTCTTGGCGGAGCCGCCGACAAGGAAGCCGACAAACAGCAGCACGTTGCCGCCCGTGATGAACCAGCGCCGGCCAAACAGATCGCTGTTGGCGCCGCAGATCATAAACGCAATCGTGATCGTGATCAGGTAGATCGAGACGTACCACGCGTACGCCGTCGGGTCGCCGAGCAGCGTGGCGACGGTGGCCGCGCACGAGTTGATGGCCGGCACGATCCAAAAGGAAATGCCGTAGCTGGCCGACAAAATAAAGACGACTATCCACGTCTTGAAGGTGACGTCGTAGTCTTCGTCGTTTTCGGGAATGTAGCTGTGCGACGCCGTGGTGCCGGCCGCACCGCCGCCTTCGGCGCGCTCGACGGCGGCCTTTTCGTTGTCGTGCGGGCCCACAGCCGCCGAGGCCTCGTGCTCGGACGAGCTGTGCTCCGTGGCAGCCGCAGCGGGCACCTCGTGAGCGACGGCTGTCTGGGCAGGCTGCGTGTCAGCCATGGCGAGAAGATAAAGTGAAAACAAAAGATGTGTGTTGTTGGGGTATCTGGGTATCACGACAATAAAAAAACAAAACGAGATGAGAAACACGTCTCTGAAGTATGGGAGAGAGAAGGAGAAAACAAAAGAACAGAAGGGGTCAAGGACTGGGGGGATGAGTGCACTTTGATATAGACAGAGTCCAGGAGACAGTCAAATGACATGAATAAAAATACAAATAAAAACACGGCAAATAGGTAGGGGTAGCTCTGGGGGTCAATGGGAGTCGAGAGGTTGTGGTTGGATCGACGACAAGGGACGAACGGCGTAAATTCACACCTGTTTCGTTTGGGGTAAGCTTGTTTTCTTTTTTTATATTTGTCTCTTCTCTCTGTTGTCATTTCCTTTCCCTTTTCCTCTTTTTTCTTCCGTTTTCTTTTCTTCCGTTTTCTTTTCTTCCTTTTCTTTCTTCCTTTTCTTTCTTCCTTTTCTTTCTTCCTTTTGTCTTCTCCAGGGTACCATCCGAATCCATTTGGAGTTGCATTCAAGGCCTCTCCTGTTGACAGTTGTGACCGAAGAACCTTTGTTCATTCTCCTCTCCGATCTCCTTCACATCTGCTTTCTACGCCACCTCGAATCACGGTGGTGCTCTCCAGAGCATACCTCACACTTTCCAGTCGTCGGTCCGTATTTCGATTTCGATCTGCGCTACGACCACGCCTTCCGTCGCCAAACGACAAGCTACAGTCTTTGTGCCGAGTGTTGGATTCCATTTCCCGGCACTTGTGACCCGATCCTGAGACGGTCTCTCGTTTCGGACAACGTTTCTTCTAGCCCATGACTTTCATCCTGTCTTTAGTCGCCTCTCAAATGAGCCAAGGCTGGTTGTGTTTGTTGCATGTCGTATAATCTGTAGTTCGTCGGTGTCTGTCCTTATTTCTCCATCTTTGCTCCGTGTCCTGCCCTACGCCTTCTTGGGCCTAGGCCGGGGTCTGGTGATGCCAGTATCAACATTATCTGGTCGTTTGTTAACCTCGCCGACATTATGTACGGTTAGATATCAGTGACTCTTATTTCTCCTTGTGTAATTGCCGGGCTGCTAAGTCCTCCAGTGGCTTTGGTCGTTTTTTTCTAGTCCTGTCTTTCTCGTCAATTGCGCAAAGTGTTGTGGTAATTCTGAGCATCTGAGCAACCTTACAAATATCGTGTAAGTGATCATACTCCGTAGAAAGTCCGAGTAATTGGCATGAAGATGGCCGTCCAGGTCACCAGATGCAAGCAAATTCCGTCCATTTTACACTCATATCACTACGAGGTACATGAGCGAGATCGTCCTTTGTCTCATGTATCTCGAAATTTGACGTCGCTTGTCTCTCATCCGTTGCCTGCTTTTTTTATTCCTTTCATGCTATTGTTGCGTCTCTTTTGGTCAAAATCCGCCAGGGTCCCGGAAAACAACATCCAGACCATCCACCCAATTAGCACTAACACACTCACACAACTAACAAAAAGACCCTTTGGAAAGTCAGGGGTTGTGACGTGTGGGGAAAAGCTCGACGCACACTGTTGGTGTGAATTTGCAGCGAGTCACATTACGTTACGAAATCCATCCCATTCGCTCCGTTGTCTTTGGCATCTATTACTACGTATGAATTGCCTCCTGGTTTTCTCCTCACGCGCGCTTCCCTCTCTTCTGCCGCCGTCTTAAGAAAAGTTGGACAAGGCAAACGCGAACGTCGTGCAAAACAACAAGGTATTGCGTTGTAAGGGCGGTCAGTGGCTGCAAAGTATGCGTCGTTCTACATACATATACCACCACACGAGGCCACGCTACACGGTGAACATATCCCTTTCGTTTGTCGTTTTCCATGTAACGACAAGACCGAGATGATCGTGGGAGAACTGCGAAAGAAAGCAATGACGAAATCAGAAGCATCCCGGCCACAGCACTGCGCTCTGGTTAGACCAGCCACCTCGAATCGGTCACGCGGCGATCAGAAACGAAGACGCCACAAGAACCCACTCGTTACCCTCAAGTCAAAACTGTAAAATCATGTGAGAAGCAACAGAGGTCGCCTTCACTGGCGTATTCTTTACGGAGTGCATTATTTTCTGCTATTGTTTTCCAGCGTCACTAATTTTTTTGTTTTTTTTTTTTTTTTTTTTTTTTTTTTTTTTTAATTTCTCACTTCAGTACCTTCTATATTCAATCTTCTTCCACGCCACGTCGTGCCGTCTTTGCATTCGCCGTTTACAAGGTCGTTTCACAAAATGACACCCAATGTTGCCTTGAACTGTGACCAACAGACAATACATAGGCAACCCACGTTGACCCCCATACTCAGCAATACTGTTGGTGATGAGAGTGCATTTTCTGACAGCTGTATGTTGTATGTCGTATGCTGTACAGAATACGACAGTAATGTCACAACATGGGGGTCAACTTCTTCTGTCGTTGGTTGGGACGTGACCACTCCTTTTGGTGTTAGACGGCCGCTTCCGCCGTCGTTGTTAGTAGGAGCAAATACAAAACAATGCACGTGATATATCACGTTAAACTGCATTTGACACGTGCTTCTTATCGAAAGCGGTGAGGACCGTCTCCACTATATCACCTATCAAGATACGGCAGAAAAAAGAAAAAGTTGAAATTTCGCCGGGGCCATTTTCGCTGGGCCGTAGAGCGACACAGATGGGGTGCGCATTGGACTTTTGTCGAGCATTGCTTATATTGAGCCTTCCACGACAACGCCCACCCGCACACGACCACAACCACACATACCGACACAATGGGACGAAGCAAGCTCAGAGTTGCGCTGGCCGCCGAGAAGGGCACCGACTTCAAGAAGCTCAAGGAAAAAAAGAAGTACAAGGCCAACCTCAAGGAGAAGGCCAAGAAGGCTGCTCATCGTGAAGAGGAGGGGGCTGATGAGGATGACGAAGACAAGGAGGATGACGAGGAGGACGAGGCGGAGGACGAGGAGCGCGGTGCTCTGATTGACGACGAAGCGTCAGAGAGCGACGGCGACGAAGAGGACGAGGAGGACGAGGAGCTGGGTGTAAGTCAAAATGGCGATAACCCAAGGACAGAGTGCAACCGTACTCGAAGTAGAATGCTAACCACCTCATTTGCAGGCTGACTTTATTGCCGCCATGAACGACTCTGACGACTCCGACTCCGAGGTCGAGATGGAGGAAAAGATTGCACGGCCGAAGACGGCCGACAAGGACGCGAAGACAAAGAAGACCAAGACGACCAAGGCGGCCGTCGCCGACGACAACAACGACGAAGAGGACGACGAAAACGAGCTTGCCTGGTCCGACGTCGACGAGGAGGAGCGGGCCGGCCTCGTTGTCCGCCAGCGCCGGACCATCAACAACACCGCCGCCCTTACCGCCTCGCTCCGCCGCATCCGCATGTTCGCCCCCACCGACACCTCCGTCCCCTTCCAGCTGCACCAGAGCGTCACGTCTGCGGTGCCCACCACCAGCCACCCCGACGGCACGCCCATGGACGTGTCCGACGACAAGGTCCGCGAGCAGGCGCTGTACGCCCAGAGTCTGGCGGCCGCTGTGGAGGCCCGCCGCCGCCTGCGCAAGGAGGGCGTTCCCTTCTCGCGCCCCACCGACTACTTTGCCGAGATGCTCAAGGACGACGGCCACATGGCACAGGTCAAGGCGAAGCTGGTGGAGGCGGCGACGGCGCAAAAGGCGTCCGCCGAGGCCCGCAAGCAGCGCGACCTGAAGAAGTTTGGCAAGAAGGTGCAGGTCGAGAAGATGCAGGAGCGCGCCAAGGAGAAGAAGGAGACGCTGGAGAAGATTAAGAGTCTGAAGAGAAGTGAGTTGCCCAATGCCCCAATGGTGCCGACAGAGCTCGTCCCCCCCGGGCTACTTTTTAAAAAAACCCACGCCCTTGTTCATCCCTGTTGCTAACCACCGCCACCACCCACTTCTGCAGAACGCTCTGAATTCGGCACAGCGAGCACACACGAATCGGACGCCTTTGACGTGGCCATTGACAAGGAGCTGTCTGCCGGCGCCGGCCGCGGCGCCAAGGGCGGTGCTCGTGGCGGTGCTGCGGGCGGCGGTGTCAACGCCAAGCGCCAGAAGAAGAATGAAAAGTACGGTTTTGGTGGCAAGAAGCGCCACGCCAAGTCGGGCGATGCCCTGTCGTCGGGCGACCTGAGCGGGTTCAACGCCCGGAAGATGAAGGCCGGAGGCAAACCGGGACGCGGCCGGGCAGCAGCGACGCGGCCCGGTAAGGCGCGGCGACAAGCGGCTGCAGGCAGACGGTAACGGTAACGGGGGCGACGGGATGGCTGGAAGGAGTCCAAAAAGGCAGTGTTCACATATTGTCTATTGTCCAAAGGATACATCTCTTGTTTCTATTATCTGTCATTGCCGTGTTCCATTTCATAGATTTGTCTGTGCCATTTCCGTCGTGTTGATTTTATAAACGTCCATGTCCCAGGCCCTTGCAGAGGGCTAATTGTTCGGTACAATGAACCTGACCAGACAGCACTTTTCTCTCGTTTCTCGCCTCATTCTCCGGTCCTTATAACGTCGTGGGGCCCTATCCCATTGCAATCCAGTTACTTGTCACTTCGCATGCCATCATGTGCCTTGCTGTTTGAAATCTTTTGCTATTTCGATTTGTAGAGTCAAGAGAAATAAAGCTGATCTGGATATAAGAATACTAAAGCCGGCCAAAAAGAAAACGGACAGAAAGAGACAGACATGCTGACGAACCGCTTTGATAATGATAATAAGATGGGGTGGAGTCTTTGACAGGAAAAAAAGTGTTCAATGTGACAAATGGGTGAAAGAGACATGATGTTGAGAAAGGAAGATGAAAAAGTAACGACAGACAAATGAAAAGAAGACGAGGGCATGACTAGCGACAGAACCAAACAGGAAGACGAAGAATAACGCGCAAAGGGGCTATAGTGCCCCCCAGGATGCCGTGCCATGCGTATTGGGTTTTGTATCCTCCCAGATGTAAAAATGAAAAACGGACGATAGGAGACAAGAAACATCACGTTCGTGCTTGCCAACAGTGGGCGGACGTAATGCTTTTCGGTGCAACGTTTGACGTGGTGTCATCGCATTCTGCGTCCCGCGTATGTAGGTGGCACTGGTCCAGAAGCAGTCCCCCTTTTCTTTTTCTCTGCCGTTCCGAGACCAGACGATATCCCAAGATCGGAGCAGGTGGAAAACCAGGACGTAAGTAAAGAAAAGAATCAATGGCATCCAAAATGAAAACAAGGAAGACGAGAAACGAGCAAAACAGAGGCAAGCCAGGGAAGACAAAAAATATAACACCGTTCCGATTCCCCCCCATCATTAATGCATCAATGCTGTGTGAATTGTGGATTTTCTTCGTTTTTTTTTCTTGTTGTCGTCTTGTTCGTTTCGTGTTCACCGGGCGGCGGCTTACTGCGACGCTGCAACGCACCAGTGGCGGTGGAAAGCCCACGCGCTCTTCTGGCACTCCTTGCTGCAGTACTTGGTGCGCCGGCAGCGGCGGCACTTAGCAAACTGCCGCGTAAACTTCTCCCACTTGCCGCACTGATAGTAAGCGCACTGGCGAATGCCGCCACGCGACTCGTCTTTGCGGCACAAGTTGCGCATGACCACGCCGGCCCAGTACTGCATGTCGGTGCTGTGGTAGCGGACAGTGAACTTCTCGACGAGGGGGAAGATGTTGAGGTCGTTGGGCAGCAGGTACTCTTCTTCCTCGTCTTCGGCGCCGTCGTCGGAACCAGTCGTCGCCGTGCTGTTGTTGCTCAGAGCGCCGATGCTGCCCGAGATACCAGTACTGTCGTTTTCCAGGTCGCCGTCCTCCATCTTCACGACGGTGGCGCCGCTACCCATGCTGTCAGAACCGCTCAGGTCGTCGCCATCGAGCAGCTGCAGCTCCCTGCCGATCTTGAGGCGCGGTACCAGGTGGCTCTTCTGGAAGTACGAGCGCAGGTTGCAGTACTTTGAGACGTAGGCCAACAGCTGCAGCGACATCAGGACATCCTCCTCCCGCGGCATCGAGGCAATGACCTGCGGGTGGGGTGTCAGATGGCGGTCGAGGAGGTAGCGGGGCACGCTCGCGGTCGGCATGACGGGCTGCTGCGCCGTGACCATGGGCGGGCGATTGGGCGACAGGCCCATGGCGGGAACGGGCGCCGTGGTAGCAGCCGGGGTAATGCTGCCGTCAAGCGGACCGCGGTGCGTAATATTAAACGCGCCCGTGTCCTGCGTCTCGGACACGGTGGGCGTGGTCAGCTCGAGCGACTCGCCACCCAGCATGCTGTCCGCCTCCTCCATATTGATGTCCTGGATGTCCACCGTCCCCTGCATCTCAGCCGTGCCCGACATCTCGGCGTCCGGCGTCTCGTCGGACTGGACGCTCTCGGCGTTGAGATCGTCGACATCAGCAGCAGGACCCGACGTGGAGTTCTGGTGGCGGATCGATGGCCGTCTCCGTGACCGGCCAGTGGGGGCGAGAAGGGATGTGGGACGGACGGTAGGTGACCGAAGCTGCGGTGGAGGAAGCGGAGTTGTTGGTGACGCCGGCTGGGAGTTACCCAGAAGAGGCCGGGCCAGACCATAGGGAGACGCATACTGGTCGAGGTCGCGCATCGCGCGTAGTAGATTCGCCTCGTTAACCTCGGACGCATTGACAGAGGCCGCCGAAGGCACGGCCGAGGAGAGGGGTTGGATGGCCGCGCCAGAGGGGGGAACGAGCGGGTGCCGAGACGGTGTGGCCGACGTGGCGGCCGCAGCAGTGGCCATGGCAGCAGAGGAAGCAGCGATGGGGTTGTTGTTTGCAGAAGGCGTTGCTAGCGTTGCTGTGCTTGAGGAGGACGAAGATGGGCCCGCAGCACTGGCGTGGAGATGGTGATGATGATGGTTGTGGTGGTGGTGGTGGAATCGGCGGACAGGTGTGGGTAGAGAGGTAGATGCAGATAAAGGCGCCAGCGACGACGGCAGAGATGACTGGACTGGGACTGGTGGCGGGGAAGACATGGAGGAGCGAGCCGAATGCTGGGGGCCCGCTGGTGAGGTGATGTGGAATTGGGACATGGTGGGTGTGGCGTCGTTATCGGTGTTGCTTGTGCTACCGTCGGTCGACGACGCGGCGCTCAGAGCGGCACTGCCGCCCGCCGATGCGGTGCCGGCGGCGGCCGCCACCGCGGCCGCAGCAGCAGCAGCAGAAGACGACGCGATTGATGAGGCGGCACCCGTGTGGTCGCCCAGTGCCACTGTCGAGGGCCCAGCAAAGGTCGCTGACACATCAATGGACGGCGGGGGTGCCTGGCGGCGGGACGAGCGGTGGTCCAGGTCGACGGCGAGTGTGCGGTGGGTAAAGGAGGACTTGGCGACGCGCAGGTCGTTCAAGCGATGGCGGCCATGGTGCTCCCGGGCGTGGCGCTGCTTAGCCTCCTCGGCCTTCTCGCGGCACTTCTCAATCACCTTGATGTAGTTGTCCAAGATTGTGGCGATGACGGGCACCATATCGGCCTCGACAACGCGTGTGCGAACGGCCTCGGTGCCACGGACGCCGATATTGACGACGCACTGGAAGGCCAGGTTCCATTTCCACATGTCCATCATGTCTTTGCTGCGGCCCTGCTTGAGGATGCAGACGAGGCGCTCAATGCCGCCATCGACGGTGAGAATGTCGCGGATGCGTGCAGAGGATGTCGTGAGGTAGGCGAGGTGGTTGAGTGAGTTGATGAGAGGCAGTGTCGACGTGCAATCCAGTGCCCGGCGGTCGTACAAGGCGGTGGTGATACCCACCGACGCCTTGTTGACGTTGGGGATGCTGAAGTTGACTTCCCTCATGCTGAGATGAGGGTTCCGAAGACGCCGGGACGAGCGTCGACGGTGATGTGGGAAGAGATGGCAAGACGGGCGCACCTATTGGCCGGTCCAAGTAGAACACGGTCAAGAATTGCGATGGCGAAAAGCAGCGAGCTCGGAGTTGACAGCACCGGACGCAAGGGCGACAGAGATGCTTGGATGTCTCTCCTTGGCTCTAGCTACCAAAAAACGGTGATTTGAAGGATGCACTCAAAACAAGGCGGGTGCAGATCGACACAATTGGTGGCAAAAGCGAAAGCGGAGCGATGCCAGGGAGAAATCAATCGACGAAAAAAAGATGAGCGATAAAAGCGGACGCCAAGAAGCAATGAGACTGCGGGAAAATGGCAGACCAGAGCAAGCGGAAGGCTGACGTGATGGAGGATGAGGCTTTATGTCCAATGCCGTATCCCGTCAATCGCTCAATCGCTTTTCGACAATGATTTCGATGCCAAATATGATGTTGTCGCTGGCTGAAAGAGGTCCTCGCTTTTCGACACGGTCGATGAGGACGGAATCGGGCGGCGCAGTGGATCTTGGTTTCTGGTTGGAATGCACGCACAGGGGGGGGGGGTTGCCAGAAAACACTATCAAGGCGGCTCGCAGCAGGCTTGGAGAAATTGGGGATAATCGAAATGAGCACAGGGCAAAGGGCACGGCACTTTAGAGACACGGGACACCAAGGCTGATGCTCCGCGTCGACACGAATTCAAGTGCGTTCCTGTGTGCTCCTTGTCTGCGGTTAAAAAATCGTGACGGCGCCGGCGGCGCAATACTGATGAGGTATAAGCGATCGATGGACAATCAGGTCCAATTTGTCGGTCGGTTCGGTCAAAGTCGTGAGTCGTTGCAAATCGTCAAAACTCGTTTGATAGGGGTTGCATCGTCTTGCCGATGGCCAGCGATGCGGAGGATAGGACGAGGTTGCCGGAGCGGTGCAAGCAACAGAAAAGGAGAAACGCTTGCCGGGATGCCGAAACGGATGACAAACGGCACAGATGAGACGGTACTGGTGTGGGAGGTTGGGGTCGATGAAGAGAAAAAGAAGATGAGGAGAACCCCCGTGGACGAAGACAATGGGAGGTCAGGGACGTGAGCAGGTATAGTAGAGCGACACTCGGTCACCGTGATTTCAAAACGCAAAAGAAAGATACGAAATATAGGATGGGATGCGAGGTTGGGGGAGACAACACGCGATGGGGAATGGTTCCGAAACCAGTCGGGAGTCGTTTTTCTAGTTTTGTTTCGTCGGGAAGCCGTTGGCGGTGCGTCGCTCTCGAAATGTATTCTCCAGGGGTGTTGTGGAGAATTAGAGTCGAGCGTCGGTGCCGTAGATGCGAGGCGTGACGGAGAGGGAGTGAGGGCGAGGAGATGCGTGTGGCGGACGGAGGATGGAAGGGGAGGAGAAAAGAGAGGGTGAAAAAGTGGTGATGCGAAGGAGGCGAGCGAGGCGAGGGAAATGGCAAATGGCAAATGGCAAATGGCAAATGGGCAGGGCTGGGCTGGCTGGCTGGGAGGGCCTGGCCGGTTTAGGGGGGGACAGAAACAGAAGCACGACCCCTAGCCTTTAGGCGGCTGTGGGCAGACCGACAAGGGGCATATGGGCCCAATTGGTCATGGACAGTGCGCGAGCGCGAGGCGAGACGGTGCGATGGCGTGGTGTGGCGATGGGGGTGCACTGTGCTGTGCTGTGCGTCAGTGCTGCGAGCCCTATGGGCGCGAAGGCGGCATCGTGCCAGGAAATACAGTGCGCCATTTAGCGTGAGCAGCCAGGCCTGGCCGACCTGGCAGCATGCCAGCCTGCCAGCGTCCTGCTGCTTCCTTTCCAGTCTATCGTTGGGGCACTCCCGCACAAATCTCCGCAGAGCGCTGGCTCGCTGGTTTGGGTCCGTAAGATATCTTACTGGAGGCACGGCGCGCCAACCCAGCTGGTCCCCACAGCGGCCCACTACTTCTCTTTCCACTCGCCTCTGTCTGTCTCACCACGGCCACTGTGCCCACGGCTGATCCAGCCACTGGGAAGCTTATTATTGTTAATCGTCTTCAGCGGAGGAATGGCCTGTATTGCTCCGCGCAGGCGCTGTAATCAAACTCGCCGGGATGTCTCGCGCTGACGGCGCTCTCTTTGATGCTTTTGTCAGCACAGAAAGCGGCAGAAGCAAAAGAACACCAGGCCAAAAGACTGGCTGCCGCATGCCTGTCCGTTTGTCGTCGGCCAGGCCCAGGCCATGAAGCACCACTGTTTGCCCTGATTCCCACATTTTCCTTGAGTGCGGCCGTGCCTCTTCTACCATTTGCCATCGCGGCCTCACAACCAGTCGATTGTGTGCTTCCGGGACGATGCCATGCGAGGTACGCCGCCGTGTAGAGAAGGACAGGCCATCCATGCTCGCCAGGCTGTGGAGGGCAGACGAGGCCTGGCCAACAAGCGCGACATCGCCAGATGGGCCTCGCGGACCTTGCCTGCCTGTGCCTAGATGGATGCTGGCCAGAGCTTTTCCCCGTATTTCTTTTTCTCGCATTGAACGCCGCAAATGACTGACTGACGACAAAGAATTTGCTGGCCAGGCAGGTGCGAAGCATGTGTCAGCCAGGGGAAGGAGGAATGACCGTCCAAGAACGTGAAATGGCAGGGACCTGTGTGTCCATGAGGACGAAGAGGTGCCGGACAGGCAGGCGTGGCCGACCATCGTCTGTCTGGTGGGACACGACAGCGTAGGAAGAAGCACAGGGCAGGAGCACAAGGCCAGACAATCGCCATATTCAGCCGCCCATTGCTTGAGGCCCGACCACACGCACAAACACCTCGGAAGCGTTTCCAGCAAATTGCGCATTCCGTGCATCGACAGGACAACTTCTCGTCTCTCGTTGTGACTCCTATCTGTTCAACCTCGTCTCCCTTTCCCTTTTCCTTTTCCTGGCCTGATACCCGTGCGCTCGAACATCATGCTCTCCTGGCCGGGAAGCTCAACCCCGGTCGTCCTTTTTTTTGGCAATGCATCCAAACGGAGCAATACAGGTGAGGTACGGAGTACATCGAGCTTTACGGAGTATACCACGCATCGTACGAGCCTTTCCCCGTCCGGAAGAATACAATGAAAAAGTGTACAAAATATCCTCTACGGCGCACTGCGTTGGCAGCTGTCCAGGGAGGAAGGAGCTCTTGCATGAACTGCCTGTCCTCCTTACTTTGCGTGTTTCCGCTTGACGCATATTCGGCGGGGACGGACAGAAACAGGCAATCTTGGGCAACGTTTCGCCCTCAATGCGTCCACTCTTTCCTGTTTCGAAGGCTTTGTGTGTCGCCCCTTCTCATTGCAGTCGACGACAAGCTCTTGCCTTTCTGCCTCTGGAGTTGTCTTGTCTCCTCTCTGCCTCTCGATGTTTCTTTCGATGTTTCTTTCGATGTTGCCTCTGCCTCTTCATTCTGCCTCTTCACTCTGCCTCTCTCCCCTCATTGTTTCATGCTCATGGCCAGGCCAACTCACCCCCCACCCCCATGACTCCATCCGTCCGCATCTCGCCTGCATCGATTTTTGAGTCGGTTTCTTACTCCCCCGCCACGCCGTTTTGCAGACGAGAAGACGAACCAGCGAGATATGTGGAGTGTTGAGAAGAACGTACTTCAAAAGTGAAGTCGTCCCGTCTCGAGCGTGAGAATGCAAATAAAGTTTACGTGCACGCGGCCGCCATGCCCCTCGGGCCATGCCAGCCCACTGAACCTTTTTCCACCCGCGGACAGTTCCTGGAAGCACAGTAGCCCGTACAGTGCGCGGGACACACCGCCTGGCCACCACCACTCCCTTTGCCCCTAGCGCTGTGCCCAGAGATTTAGAAAGAGTAAGATACGTTTGCGGCGGCAAACCAGCGTGGGCATGAAACCCAGCAAACAGGCCCGGGCCTCTGTGAGGCAAATGGTAATGCAGGCAAATGCAACAACAAAAGGTCGAACGAGTCGAGGGCAACAGAGGCAATCTGTTGGGGCCTACGACCGATCGACAATGGAGACGACGAAAGGAGAGTGAGAACGCCGAAGCATAGACTCGAGGAAACTGACGGTGTATGGCATACTCTCATTCTGGTGCGCTCTGAAGCTCAATCCGTGTGCCAAGAACGAAAGGGCAAAATACGACGGTAGCAGCACACAACGCACGACGAAGGGATGCAGAGGCAAAAGCGAAGAGGGGTTGGAGGCGACCTCGAGGCCTGGTACGGCGCAAGTGAGCTCACGGTGTTTGGGATTTGGGATTGGGGTGTCCATCCTTTGCCCTATGCGTCGGGTTGCGACATTGGGCAAACCAGGGAAAGCTCACGATGAATACATGAAAAGGGTGGAAAGAGAGTCTGGTCAACGGCCGCGAACCAGGAAAAGCGGCTAGGCACGGAGAGACCAGAGATAGAAAGAGGCACACAGGCACACAGGCTGGTCAAGGGAAGAGACAAGCCAGCAGCTGCTGTGAACAGACCTCCAAACCAATGATACGGTCGTGCTCGCATGCGGCAATTGACCGAATACGCCCTCCATAGCCAATCCGAGTCGGGGGTCAAGGGTCAAACAGGGCCCAGACAGCTCCCGGACACCGCGGACAGCTTCTCTCATGCGTGGGAAACTATCGAGGCAGTTGAAAAACAGCAGCTTGTGCGCAACGAGGCAAAAGCTAAGAGGCGGCGGCGACAATACAAATCAGCGACAGCGCTTGGGAAAGGGTACGTGCGCCCGTCCGTGCGGCAAACGTGACGGTATCAATGTGTGATTGCGAGGAAGCTTTCCACTGGCACCTGGCACTTGGCACCCCATTACGTAGGAGGTGGATGGCGGCAAAACTATTCTGTACAAAGTAAGAGTTTCAAAAGCACACGATGGAGGCAAAGCTGGCATGTGGTGGTAGACTGAGAGAGCCACAAAGTCAGACTCACCTCAACTGGGCCTCGTTGGGCAGGAACTCATGTCCCATGGCAACCTATCCGTAGCCGGCGCGGCAAAAACCGCCCGAACTCTCCATGTGCATCGACGGAAGAGCGAAGACTCGAGTGGCTTGAGAGCGATCGCCGTGTCACGCTTCGCCCCCTTTCCCCGACCCAGCGCCAGCTCTCCATCTTTCACGCTCAACCTCGCTCTTCCCATCCAATCCACACAGCGTAAAATCGTGAAACTAGCGAGAGACCCTGCATTCAGCCATCTGCATCGTCGTCTATCCTGGCATCGACATTTCTCCTTTTTGCTCTCGTCCGATGGGCTCGTTTGACGATTAAGCGCTGCCCTCGATGCAAGGTGAGCGCCAAAACAAGAGAGTGGCGGCGTTTGTTGTGACCAAGGGACATCTCGTAGCCGATATAAACGAGCGTCTCGATGACGTGCGATGATTACAAAAACGAAAGCAAACACATGGGCTGGCGGACAAGTGACAGTGGAGAGACACAGAAAGAGGCTGGCGTCGATGTCGGGCGCTTCCAGGCCCACAGTGGCTCCTTCCGAGTGCCACCAAGCCACCCAGAGCACCGTAGCCACCCAACCCCTGTCCTCGCTGGCGACGCTGGGCGTCTAAATTGTGCTCCAAATGGAAAGCGCAAATCACAACAGAACGAATCCCTGCTAAATGCTCCTCAGTACTCTGTTAATGGCCTCACAACAAGCGCCGCGACTTGGGCCATAGACGCAGCCTTCTCCTGCACCACGCAGGGGCGCACACACGAGTGGTCGGCCATGTCGAGAGCCAGCGTGTGTGTAAACAAAACGCCAAACAGGTCAGACAATCTGGTATCAAATCAATATTTCTCAGTCGTGTTTTGTATCTTTTTTTTACTAAAAATTCTTTATGTAGACGATTACTTGTTATTTATTTTCAAAAAGTCTATATTTTATATGTCTCTCCATATGTAATATTTCGCATGCCAATCATTGACATTTGATTTCGTTAACAGAGATAATTAAAATAAATACGCAACGCCGGGCGAAACAGTAATATGCCAATATGCACGAAATATAAATGTGAAAGTCCAGCTACGCAGATTGCGAACCAAACAGTAGCTGCGCAGCTTTGTTTTACCGATCCTCGCCCCATGCTTCAATGGCATTGCTTGGCATCTTCTTCTTGCCCTTGCCCCGTTGACCGCCCTTGAAGTGCTTCTTGCTGTCTGCCGCGATCTTGGCCGCCGCCCGCGCATCTTCCGCATCCAGCCCCTTGGCCAGCGCGTCCATTGTCCGCGCCTTGCGCCCCGTCAGTTTCTTGCCGCTGAGCGTCGCACCGCCCTGTGCGGCCAGCGTGGCCTGCTCGGCCTGGCCCTGTTCCGTGTATTTATAGCTAAACGGCCGCGCCACAACGCCGCGGTTGCCGGTCGCGCTCTCGCGGAAAAACGCCTTGTCGAGGTCGCGGGACTTGGTGCTCTGCTTCTCGCGCACGGGGAGCGTCATCACCACGTCGTCCATCGGCTCGCCGTCGGTGGCCTCGTCCCCTTCACTCTCGTCCTCCTCGTCTCCGTCCTCGTCCTCGTCTTCGTCCTCGTCCGACGTGATGTCGCTCGAGTCCTCCTCCTCCTCCTCCAGCTCCCAGGCGTTCGGGCCAGCCCTCTTCGCCGCCTTCTTGGAAGGACGCTTCAAGCTTGGCACGACAGAGGCCTTGGACTTGGAGCTCGTTCTGGATTCGGTATCGGCCGCCGCCGCTGCCGCCATGGCAATCTGCCGCTTCTCGGGCAGGTGCTTGTGGTCGTACAGCTCGTGGTTGAAGTCCGCAGGGTCGATACCGTGGCCCGGAGGCGGTGCCACAAACAATAGCTTGCCGTTGACGTAGTCCTTGAGAATGTACCGAGCCGCACGCGACTCGTCGGGCTGGCCCTGGCCGGTCCGCGTGAAACCGCGAGCGCGGGCGTACGCAGACAGCAGCTCCTCGGCCGTCGGGGTACCGGTGCCGCCCTCGCTCACGTTCTGTGTGCGAATGTGAATGCCGTACACGGCCTCGAGGAACGCCTTGGGAATGCGCGCAGTGACGAGCTGCGCAGGGCCCGTGAACTCGCGCAGCTGGTCAATCGGCAGAATGCCGTTGCAGACAAGGTCGGCTTTGGTGGTAGCAAAGTTGGGAAACACGAGACCGGGGCAATCACAGAGCGTGACGCGGGGGCTTAGCTCGATCGTCTGGAAGTGCTTCGTCTTGCCGGGCGTCGAGGACACAGATACCTTCTTGGCGCCAATCAGTGCGTTGATGGTGGACGACTTGCCGACGTTGGGGTAGCCGACGAGGCCGACCTTGAGCTTGCGCGTGGGATCATCCGTTTTCGGGGCGTGTTTCAGGAACAGAGCCTCCAGCTCGTCCACGGACAGGATACGCGTGTCGAGGCCACCATTGTTGTCCTGGCTTGCCTCCTTGTCGTCCTCGCTCTCGTCTTCGTCTTCCTCCTCGTCCTCCTCCTTTTCGGGTGCTGCGGCCGGCGGCTTTGCGGACCCGCCACCGGCCGCCTGCCATCGCTCCTCCTCCTCCTCCTCGGCCTGGCGAAGCTCGTTCTGCTCCTTGGCCATGTGTGCCGAGAAGAACTTGTACGCAATCTTGTTCTCTGTCAGATGCGATGCCCACGCCCGCCGTTGCCGGTCTGTCATCATGTCCGCCTTGTTGATCAGCAGCAGGTTCTGCTTGGCCGGGTCGACAGCCTTGACGTAGTCTTCGAGGTCCTCGGACCGGAACACGAGCGGGTTGCGGGCGTCCACAATCTGCACGACCAGGTCGGACCGCTCGATGACACGCCACAGCTGGCGCCAGACCTCCAAATTCCGCTCAAACGGCGTCATCAACAGGTCCGCGTTCTGCTGCAGTTCGGCGAGGCCACGGCGCCACACCAGGAAACTCTCACGCTCGGCCTTGTCGAGCTCGGCCGCCGTCATGCTTGCGTCCCAATGCGGGCGACGCGGCACCGTCAGACGCTCGCGGTTCTGGCTGTGCAACTTGAGCCGCCGGCCCTCTTCGGCGTCCGTCAGCAGGTAGGGGTTCTTCTGGTCCGTGTGGATGATCTGCGAGTTGTTCATCTTGACGGCGCGGAAGTTGGTGTCGGCGTAGGCGGCCGTGGACAGGAACTCCTCAATGGCGCCCTGCTCCGTAATCGAGCGCATCTTGACCCAGGCCGCATCGGCGCGGTCGTTTGTAATGTACTATAATAGTGTTAGAGGACTGTTGCCAACGAAACCGAATACATGGTGATGCCCAACATACATCTTCACCAGTCGCATGGTTCTTGCGTGTGATACCCGTGCGGTACTGGTCTTTTCCCTTTCCGTTGCCGAACCGGTCGTTCATCAGCGCATTGCCGAGACCGACCTGCTTTTTCGACTTGGGCATACCCATCGTGACGGGTTGCTGTGTCTTGGCTTCTTGTTGTGTAACTTTTGTGAAGAGGCTTCGTTTGGGTCGTTCGCGACTTGGTGGAGGAGTGTCGTGTGCTGTCGATGCAGTCAATGCCGGTACAGAGATATTCTGTCGATAAAGTTGGTATTGGACAAAAGAATGCCAATCTCTCGACAGTATCGCGGCAGCGTCGAAACTATATACTGCGACGCAAAATAGATCGTAAAAAAGTAAATGCTGGAGGCCTATGTTTTGTTTCGCCCTCTGAAATCTTCACCTTCCTCCTGCAAATAGGTCGCTCTTGCCGTGCAAAGGCTGATTAATAGCGGGGAGGGGCGATTTTTTCCCAACTTGGCGCTTTGTTGGTGCTGGTGTGACTGGTTTTTCACAGTCGTCACTGCCCTGCTGCGCCCACCCCGCCAAATATGAATCAGAATGAGCGCGATAAGATAAAGAAAATTAAAGTGGACCCAACTTTTGCTGGTCTCCAACGCCACGGCCATACATTTTTTTTTGGTGGTAGCGCAGCCTGAATATAGTCAAACTTCTCGACATCACCATTCCACAGCACCGTCTTGGACGACATCCATATTAACGAAAGCCTTGAATTTACCAAACGCGATTCTGAAAACTTGACTACGAGTCCGATCCCCACACGCGACGTCCGGCAACCCACATACATATAGTCACACAGGCTAAACCGCAGTCATGCCTCGACGCAAGTGGATGTAAGTGTTCGCTGCCCGCTCTGGGACCCCCCACATCGATACCGACTCCTCTGAACGGTGTGACACTTGTCGCATGTTCGTGGCCATGTACTGACGTGTCTTCTCGTCTAGTGACAAAAAGTCGGCGGCGCACTTCACGCTCGTCCATCGTCCGCAGAATGACCCGCGCATCCACGACGAGTCGGCCCCGGCCATGGTGCTGAACCCGACCCAGGCACCCAACGCCGGCGGCAGTTCGACGACCGGCACCAGCGTCAAGTCCCGGCGGCTCGACGACCTTGCGTCGCAGCTCGGATCTGACGTCGACGACATCCGCGACAACGAGGGCGAGGCGGCCAACTTTGGCGTGTTCTTTGACGACTCCTCGTACGACTACATGCAGCACCTGCGCGAGATCGGCCAGGGCGGCGGCGAGGCCGTGTTTGTCGAGTCGACGGCGTCGCTCAACGCCGCCCACAAGAGCCGGCAAAAGACGTCGCTGGCCGACGCCCTACAGCAGATGGACCTGCAGCACCGGTCCGAGGAACTGCTGGACGCGGACATCTTGCCGGCCAAGGCGCTGCAGCGCGTGACGTACCAGAACCAGCAGGATGTGCCGGACGCGATTGCCGGCTTCCAGCCGGACCTGGACCCGCGCCTGCGCGAGGTGCTCGAGGCGCTCGAGGACGAGGCGTACGTGGACGACGACGAGAGCAACGACGACCTCTTCCAGCAGCTTGCCAAGGACGGCGAGGAGCTGGACCAGAACGAGTTTGAAGACCAGTACGACGACGACGACGACGGCTGGGAGTCGGACGCCACCGAGAAGCCCGTGCAGCCGCGCCAGGGGTTTGAGGACAGCACCACGACCGGCAACGGTGCTGCTCAGGGCGACGCAGACGACGCAGACGACGAGGCACGCGACACAGTGCCGGAGCTGGTCGACCTGTCTGGCGCAGCGGCTGCACCGCCGCCCGAGACCGAGGGCGCCGACGACTGGATGGAGGACTTTAAGAAGTTCAAGAAGGACCAGTCGACAACGGCCGCTTCGGGCGCGCCCAAGAAGAAGATCACACCGGCCATGTCGGACGTGCAGTCGTCCATCTGGACGACCAACACGGCCGGTGGCCGCAAAAAGAAGCGCAAGGGCGCGCTGACGGAGCAGTCGGGCTTCTCGATGACGTCGTCGTCGCTGGTGCGCACGGAGCAGATGAGCCTGCTGGACGCGCGTTTCGACAAGATCGACGAGCTGTACAACAACGACGCGTTTGACGAGGACGGGTTCGGGGACGACATGAAGTCGGTGTCGGCGTTCTCCACCACGTCGAGCGTGCAGGGCCCGCTGCGCAACGACTTCAATGGGATTATGGACGAGTTTCTGGGCGGCTACTCGATGCAGGGCAAGCGGGCAATCAAGAAGGGCCGGCAGCAGACAGGCCTGGAGCAGCTGGACGAAATCCGGCGAGGACTGGGTCCGGCTCGGCTGTCTACGCGGAAAAAGTAGGCATTGTGTCGAGGCCGAAAAAGGGGCACGGAATCATTGGAAACATCTGGACGGCGTTTTTTATTTTTATTTTTTTCGTTTGCTGTATCTGCCTGGATTTGGCTTGAGGGATACTAGAAAAGTGCTTTGTAGTTAATTGTAATGACCCAATGAATGACAACATATAAAAACCACTTGGCAGGCCGCTGCAAAGGAGAAGTGAGCAGGTTTGTGACCTTTCGTGCGTTGTGATGCTCCGTCGGCGGATCGTCGAGTCTTCAAGTGACCGCTGTTCACGTGATAGCGCTATGATGAGAATTGTCAGGATACATGACGAAGCGTCCTATCGAAGGCTGAAAACGACGGGGGTGTCAGCGTGTTCGATCTGTTCTTTGTCCTCTTGATATCAACAAGTAAAAGGAGGCGAATGGAGGAAGTCTTCATTGTGTGGCCTTTCTTCGCTATTGTGTCCCCTCAACCGCAGGTAAATAGAGGAGCTTGGACCACGCGCTGCAGGGCGCTAGTCTCGAAGCAGGCCTCTATGCCCCACTTTTGTTTGCTGGTTGTTCCTGCTTCGTTCTGCGTGTTTGCCGCCGCTGGTACCTATTTGGGGGCGGTCAAGGCCGGCAGAACTAGCCGCGCCTGCTATGCTGGGCCAGTACAGGCGCCTACGACAGTGGACCTAGGCCGTTCGCGACAAAAGGGCAAAAACATCACCAACCTCACATCGACCGACGAAACAACAGCACGACTTCCCACGCCGCGCACCACCACGACACGACCTCGCAACGTGTAGAGTGTCCGTATTCGATTGATTCTATTGTCTCTGTGTGCTGCGTGAACCCCGCTCGCGCTGCGGCGACCTCCCGCCGGCCGAGCAGCTCCCGATGGGCGTGAAGCGCGTCCCTTTGCGACGACGACGATGACGACGGCCTTCTCCTTTTCTGGCAGCGCACCACAAGCACCGCCGGCTGCGGCCGCTTCGAGCATGTCTGGAGGACAGGGCGGGACGCTGGGCGCGTTTGGCCAGGCACAGCAAGGTAAGCTCCGACTCTATTGTGCATTGACGTGAAATCGCATTGTTCTGCTCAGAACTTCCTCACTTTTTCCTCACTTTTCCTGTCACCTCGCCTTCGGCCACGTTTTTCGACCTCGACCTCTACCCCGCCCAGCCACCTGCTTTTTCTTCTGCTGCTCGACAATACCATACAGAATTTTTTTTTGTCAAACGACTTTCCTCTCGTTCTTCTCTTCTCTTTTTCCGATTTTCGTTGCCACGCGGAAACAAATCTCGAAATTACATTTCCTGCGCTCTGCTTCGAGCTTTTATATTCTCGCTTTTCCTTTCGCTTTTCGCTTGTACAACACCCTCTTCTCAACATATGCTATCGTCCCAGTTGTTCAAATACGTCTCGACCTTTTCTTATCTATACTCTTCTCTTTCTGCAACACATCTGCCATTTCGAGCTTCAAATTTCCAATCCAAATTTGACCTCTGCATGGCAAGGCTCGCTGTTCCTCCGACTGGTGCTCTTTCCATGGCCACGGCCTCGCGTCCGAACAGTACCAAACCTCCCGTTGGCGATACCATCATGGCTCCTCATTTCTCGTCACCGGCACAGGCCATGGCTGTCGACTCGGACGCGGATCAGCTGGCAGATCAATTCGCTTCTCTGAATGTCTTTGTGCAGCCTCTGACGAGCGTGCCGGCTCCTGCTGCTCTCTCTGCCTCCGACTCCGAGGCCGATCGCTACCTGGAAATTGCCAAAGCTCGTCCCAAGTCTCTCATCGCTCTCACATCGCTCGCCGAGCCAACCTCGTCGCTGGCTCTGACCCTTGCTTCGATGTCCCTCTCGGGATCGAGCTCTTCTTCGACCTCCAAAGGAAAGGAGACGGACATGGGAAACCCATTTCTGCGTGTCGGCCAGCCGAGCGACAAGGCCAACAAGATGGCGGATCCCAAAGGCAAAGGGAAGGAGACAAGCATCGCTGAGAAAAAGGTTGCTCCCCGTCGCAAGAAGGCCCCTGTTTCGTGCTTCATTCAGCCGAAGAGACAGACTCCAAAGCCACCACCACCTCCGCCACCTGGCTCAGTTTCTACCGCGGCTCAGCCGTCCACGCCTGGAACCGACTCGAGCTCGACGTCCGTTCTTACCAAAACCACGAGCACCGAGAAGCAGGCCGCAGATGGCGAGCACAAGACCAAAACGCCCCACGAGCAGCCAAACTCGATGGAGACCGAAACCACCGCCAGTGACTCTCTGGAGACAAGCATGGCTGGTCTTGAGATCAAGCTCCCAGCCAAGCCGACTCACGCGGCCGAGAACCCTGTGAAGCCTCCTATCAAGCGTGCAGCTGTCACCTTCCCGCCTGGTGCCCTCCGGATCTCAATGGCCTCCATTCACGCTGCCCCCATGATCCCCGCCATCTCTACCACGGCTCCCATTGTCGAACCTGCCGCCTCCTAGAAGGAGGAAGCGGACTCGACAAAGGACAAGGGAAAGGAAACGCAGCCAAAGTTCCCACCCAAGAGAAATGCTGTTATATTTGCACCGGGAGGACTCAAGATTGCCGGCCCCAGTGCACCTCCCAAAGAGACGACGGCTTCTCTCATGCCCGTTGCGTCTGTTATATCTCTTCCTCCGACAGTCCCAGATGTTGAGGTTGCGCGTCCTCGCAAACGTGTTTCTCTTGCATCTGCAGAGCCCAAGGTGCCGGAGGACAGCTCCTGCACAGCTCCACAGCCTGCAGCCCTTCTTCCACCTTTCGTGCCAGTTGTGCCAGCTGTGCATTCGCCCACTTCTCCGCCAACCGTGGCGGCCCCAGCTGTTCCGGATGCACCTGAGACTCCCCAGAAGCGAGACACAGCTGTAGCTGGCACAGCTCTCACCCCGCCGTCGACCCCTGCATCGTCCGCTTCCTCGGCTCCCACCGTCGAGACTCCGACAAAGACGGGTGCAGCCACTTTAGCTGCGACTGGCACGGAGCTCACCCCTCCATCAACCCCTGCTTCAGTTGCGACTGCGCCCTCTCCTATCACAGATGATGACCCGCCTGCAAAAGAAAAGATTCTGTCTACTGAGGAGGGCCGGCCGAACCGGAAGCCGATTCTCAAGCCCAACTCCATTCTCAAGCTGAAGTCGGCTCTCAAGCGCCGTCCTGCAGTCACTTTTGCACCGGAGGCGTCCACGACCGGTTCGGACGAGGGACCAGAGCAGACAACGCAGCCAACGTCGAAGAAGCGCAACCAGTCCTTTGTCGAGGATGACTGCAAGTCCTCGGCCACTCGCCGTCCTCGCAAGCGTGTTTCTTTCGCTGAGGATGTGAAGTCAGCAGAGGACGACATTGAGGTAGAGCTTCCCGCCCCGACAGAGGCTCCTGCCCAAACAGAGGCTCCCGCCCCAGTAGAGGTTCACACTCCGGCAGAGGATCCAGCTCCAGCTCCCAAGCGTCCTCCCAAGCGAGCTGCTGAACCCTTCGCACCCGGCCCCATCACCATCACCAAGTCTATGAACGCAAAGTTGGACATATCGGCTGTCCGCCCGCGCAAGATGCATCGCATGCGGGCCGTGGACTTTTTCCCGTCAGCATCTCTGCAGACTGCCGAGTCTGGTCAGCCGGCAGTTGACAACACAGACGCAGCCCCGACGCTGACAAAGGTCGAGAGCCAAGCGCCGCTGTGTCCAGTCGAGGAGGAGGCGACTCCCGGGCCAGCCCTGGCTACCAACACTGGCCTGTTTGCCACACCTACTGTCAAGATGGCGCGAGCGACCCGGGCTTTCCCTCCTCGTCAGTTCTCTATCAGCGCGGACAAGGCTGCCGAGTCCATCTCTGAGCTCCCAAAGCTTCCCGAGCTCCCAGAGCTCCCCGAACTAAAGCTTCCAAAAAGCTTCCGTCATCCTCACAAAAAACCAAAGCAGCAAAAGAAGAAGCAGGGCGACCTCCCAGATCCTCTCTATGACGTGTCGGACCTCATCACAACTCTCACAGCACACCCGGATCGTCGATTTGTTGCTCTCACTGAACGCATGCACTTACTTACTCTTTCTGAACCTACAGGTTTCACCACAGGACTCAACGCCCCGAACGCAAATGGAAATGGAGTTGCAGCACCGGCGACCAGCAACCCATTCGGGGCGCCGTCTGGCAACCCGTTCAAGGCCGCGTCGCCAGCACCAACAGCCCCGGCCTTTGGCAGCGCCGTCTCATCGACGCCAACATCGTCAGCCGCTGCACCTGCGAACCCGTTCCAAGCTGCCATAAATGCCAACCCTTCGCCGGCCTTTGGAACTGCTACTGCCCAGCCTGTGGCATCTCCCTTTGCGAATCCCACTGCGTCTACTCCCTCGCCATTCCAGACTACACAGCCTTCTTCTCGCGGCACATCACCCAACCCATTTACCGCACTATCACAGCAGCCAGCTCCTGCAGCTGCGTCACCGATTGGAAGCACACCGACACCTGCAGCCGCTTCGCCGTTCGGCAACACTCCAGCGCCGGCGTCTACCTCGCCTTTCGGAAAAACACAGATGCCCGCCACGACTGCCACTGGTCTGTCTGGCTTCCAGCAGACGCCCGCGACGACGGGCTTTGGTCAGCCAACCTCTCAAGCGACTGGCTTCGGCCAGCCGACTTCCGCATCCAATCCTTTTGGGCAACCAGTTCCCACAGCGACTGCGTTTGGCCAGCCTACTACCTTTGGTGCTTCTTCTCAACCATCACCAAACCCATTTATGGCGTCCTCCAACCCCACACCCACACCATCTGTGTCGCCATTCTCTGGCACAACACATACTACTCCTACAGCCAATCCGGCAGCAGCAAAGAATACGGCAAAGAAGTCAGTCCATTTCAACTTGGACCCAGTGTCTTCGCAGCCGACACAGACGAATGGCTCTGGCAAGCCGAAGCCCTCCCTCGCTACCTCTAGCACCCGGTTTTCATCACAACCCACTCTCAGTGCTGCCCCGAAGGAGCCTCAGAGCGACTATGCTCAGAAGATCATGGCCCAACTGCAAAAGGACCGCCTCAAACCACCACAATGGCCCGCAGACCCAGGCAACCCGGCCAATGCTTCCGCCCTGGAGGCCTTTTGGGTCTCGTACGGCAACTACCGCGACAAAGTGCGCAACTCTCTGGTCAAGGCCGGTCTCATTGACGACCCAAAGGTCCGCAAGCGGCTCGACGAGGCCATTGACTTCAAAGGCATCTGCGACGAAATGTGCCCCGAATTTGAGAAGATTGAGCGCATCCAGCAGCACAACGTCATGATGGCAGAGAAGTCCGAGAGCCCTGACGGCACCATGTGGCCATCGCCCTCGCTCATGGTCAAGGCACTGACGCGGTCCTCGGCCGGCCAGGAGGCGCCTCTGCCCATGGACGTCCGCACCGTCACGGCGCTCAAGCGCACGCTCGATCATCTCATTGACGACGTTCTTGGCGACGACAGCCGCCTGCCGGCTGTGCACAATTTCTTGTGGGACCGGACACGCGCCATCCGCCGCGACTTCATCTTTCACTCCAACATGTCCGAAGACGAAATGCTCCAGCAGATCTACTGTCTGGAGACCATCACACGCTTCCATGCGACGAGCCTGCACCTGCTGTCGCAGAAAGGGTTTGCCCCTGAAGGGTTCGACCAGCGCCAAGAGCGCGAGCAGCTGAGCAAGGCTCTTTTGTCGCTCTTGCAAGCCTACGATGACTGCAAGGACCGCCACATCACTTGCCGCAACGAGTGCGAGTTCCGCGCCTATTTTATTCTTCTCAACGCTCACGACCCCAACTTCCAGCACAAGGTGGCCGAATGGGGCATGGAGCTCTGGTACGCCTCGGACGACGTCCAGACGGCCATGACGCTCGCCCAGGCGATGCAGAGTATTTGGGACTGGCGCGGTCCTATCAAGCCCACAACGCCCACGACAACCGCTCTCGGCGCATTTGCGACCTTCTTCCGCATCATTGAGAGCCCGCAGATTTCCTACACCATGGCCTGCGTAGCCGAGATGCACTTTGTGCATGTCCGTCGCGGCATTCTCCGCAACATGACGCGAGCCTACGCCCGCGCCCGAGACAGTCCCAAGGACCTGACCATTCAGGCGTTGAACGACATGCTGCGCTTCGACACGGTCGACGAGGCCTGGGACTTTGTTATCGAGAACAAGCTCGAGTTCTCTTCCGACGACAAGACTACGGCGTACCTTGTGCTGGACAAGGCGGTGACCATCAGCAGCATGCCCATCGCGCAGTCGTTCTCGCAAAACCTCGTCGAGCGGAAGCGTGCTGGCCGCTCTCTACCTGAAACCCTTCACAACACGGTCTATGAGGATCCAAGCAAGGCTCCTCATCTGGTCACAGCCCCTACGGCGACCAAGGACTCGGATCTGTTTGTCAGCCAGTCGCAGGCACAAGTGAATACCGCGCCCACTCAGAACGTCTCAAAGCCGACGACATCATTCCCTGCCACCAATTCCTCTACGAGCATTCTGGGCCCGGCTGCCCCCTCTACTACACCCGCTTCAGCTCCCTCCATCTTCAGCCAAGCCCCCACTGCCTCGTCTTCAACGCCCGCTCCTGCTGCAAGCATATTTTCCCAGTTGAACTCTGGTGCCGACAAGAAGGCTGCCACACCTTCTCTCTTCCAGAAAACTCCCGCAGCCGACAGCAAGGCGAACGCAACCAGCACCGTGCCAGCTGCGTCGACGTCTGTCTTTACGAGTCCTTTCTCGACCACACCCACATCTTCGCCAGCAAAGACGAACAGTTCGTTCACCACTGGCGCGCCCAAGGCTGTGTCGAACATCTTTGACACCAGCAAGCCTCCTGCGACTGCGGCACCGGCTGCTTCGATATTTTCACAACCTCCTACCGCGGTCTCCTCTACGTCGTCTGCACCGGCAGCATCTGTTCTGTCCCAACCGCCGCCTGCGAGCAGCACATCCTTTTCTGCTCTCTTCCCAGCATCCTCGACCTCCGCCGTGGCAGACAACAAATCGACCACCGCTGCATCGCCCGCTGCCCAATCGAACCCTCTGCCCACCGCTTCGGCTGCGAAAAAGGCAGAGGAAAAGTCGTCCGTTCTGGACGCCACCACGAAGCCATCCACGTCTCTGGGCCAGTCGGCAACGACACCGGCAACATCGGCTCTCGCTCCCACAGCACAGCCTGCAAAGGCTCCAACGCAGAAGCCGGTTTCTCCTCCTCCCCCGCCTGCTCCCAAAGCAGACCTAATGGGCAACTTCACCAAGTGGTTTGTGCTCGGTGACAACGGTATCCTCGGCGAGTTCAAGGAAGCATTTGTCGAGCACCTTGTCCGCCAGACCTACGAGCAGTTCCAGCGCGACGAGGAAGAGCGCATCAAGCGCGAGGAAGACGAGAAGTCGTGGGCCGAGGCCCTGCGCTTCAAGACCTACAACCTCCGCGTCAAATTCTTCTACCGGTGGCGCCAGATTGCCCGCGAGCGCGCTCTCGACCGTCGGGCACGCCAGGCCCGTGACGAGCTCAAGGCCTACCGCGCTGCCAAGCGTGCCGAACAGCGGGCAGCCGCCGAAAAGGCGGCGGCCGACGAGCGCGAGAAGGCGGCTGAAGCCCGCCGCATGGGCAGCAAGGAGGTCAAATTCCTCGAGGAGCTGGGCTACTATGGCGACTTTGGTGCTTCTTCGCGGAAGCGCAAGGCATCTGTTGGTGGTGTCGGTGACGTCGGTGGCGTCGGTGGCGTCGACGGCCTTGACGGCGGCCCTGACGCGTCCCGTGCGCGGTCTGTGTCTTTGTCGGTTGTCGAGCCACACCAGGCGGCTTCGGCTGCTCTTTCGCCCCTTCAGCAGCAGTTGCAGCAGGGCGACGAGCCTCCACGGAGAACTCGACTGCCTGTTCGGTCCATCAAAGAAGGCATCTCCCACACCGTGTCGCGGGCCAAGGAGCTGCTCTCGAGCCGCGCCACGAGCAACGGGAGCAGCGACATGCAGTACACCAGGCGCCACCGCGGCAGCATCGGCAGCATCGGCAGCATTGACGGAGCCAGCATTAGCGGCGACAGTCTCCGCAGTGTGCGCAGCAGCTTCAGCCCCGACGGCACCAAGTTTGCCTACTACCGCCGCTCCATCCCCGGCAAGAGCCGCGCAAAGAGCTTCTTCACGCGCGTACCTTCGGGCACAGACCTCACGGCTGCGGCCGACGCGACGACGCCGCCCAAGAAAATGACAAACTTTATGCGGTACAGCAAGAAGAACAATTTTGGCTTCGGTAACACCACCGGCAGCAGTGTCAGCGGCAGCGCACAGGGCAGCGGCATGAGCGGCGCTGGCGGCATCGAAAAGGCCAACCGCTGGTCGTCGCCCGGCATTCGTGCTCGCCCTTTGTCCACCGCGCGTCCCGCGACGGCTACAATGAGCCCTTCGCCGTCATCACATGCCTCGTTCTCGACGAGCGTGGCTGGCAGCGGCGTCGGCGGACTGTCGCAGTCTGGTGGTTCCAAGGTCAAGTCGAGCTACTGGCGCCTGCGGGCCATGGGCATGGTGCAGATGCCCAACAAGCAGTACCTGCACGAGTCGCTGGCCCTGCCCATGCTGCAGGACGGCAAGCGGTTCCCCGGTGTCGGCAACTATGGATTGCCGCCGGTGCCGACATGGCAGGATGCGGACTCTGCGGCCAAGAAGGACGAGCGGCAACTGGTCGGCACTGGCGACGGCCGACCGTTTGCCATCAATGACGATGCCAACAACACCGACAACGTCAACGAGGTCAACGACGACGACGAAGACGAAGACGAAAGCGCGGAAAGTCGCGCGCGGCGCTATGCCGAAGAACGGATGCGCCGGACGTCTGTGACCCCGTCGCGGAAGCGCATGTTCTCGTCGGGTGATGGCCAGGACGGTACTATCGGTGCGACTGCGTCCAACGCCGCCCGTCGGCCTGCGACTGCGACTGCGATTGCCGCTACCGCCGCTGCGGCCGCTTCCTTGACTTCGCCGCCTGGCGCCAAAAAGGCGCGCGTGTCTGCTTCACCAAACAACAACATCAGCAATAGCGGCAGCAGCAGCAACAACAACAACTACAACAACTACAGCAGCTCGACGCTGAGCGAGGCCGAGCGGATCATCCAGGAGATGCGCGAGATGGCGGATGCCATGGACAAGGACCGGGACTGGTATAGGGAACAGACCGAGCTCATGAAGAGTGGCACGTCGGCATGGGACGAATAAAAAAGGCTTGTCTATTTGAAAACACCCCTGGGAGGAGGAAGGGACATATTCGAGGATCTCAGATGGATCCGTCATCTTTTTTCACCATGGTTTTTGTTTTGTCCTCTGGCAAGGGGCATTGAAGTTTGTTGTGTGTTTATTGCTTTCTCTTTTATTTTTCTTGTACTTTATGTGCCTCTTGTTTGCATTTCTTTTTTTTTTTTTTTTTTTGTTATCTTCATTTGTTGTCTGTGCATCACATTTCTGTCTCATCTTGATAGCATGTACGTATATCCTTTTGTTCCCTTGCTGTGTCAACAACCAAATACAGAACCAGACACACTACAAAGCGATCGATCTCACATCACTGCTCCTCTACATTGCATGCGTGACTGATATAATTATCGAAATAATAAGTGATAGATCAAAAGAAGCTGTTGTTGTAGAGAGACCCACATTAATAGTATGTGAGTGTCTAGAAACACGCTTGTTTTCATAGGGAAGTCGCGGACGTAAGATCATACAAAGACACAAAGACGAGGAAAGACCACAGCGGGCGGCACGAGGTGAGACGTGGGAAGGAGTGCACGCATGCGGCAGGGTGCAGTGTGAGGAAACCGCGATGGACACATTACCCCGCCGCCATATTTCGTATATTATTTATTATTTATGGGCGGCCGTATCGGCCAGGAAGGTGCAACCGGCGCTAACAAAATCTCGACTTTAAGAAACTACGGGTCCCGCTTCAAAACGGAAGCCGCGACCGCCCTAGGATAGAAACCGCGTGCTCCATAATCTTCCAGGAGCGTCTCCTCTTCGCCTTTACAACGACGAAACCTGACGACCGCTTCACGACGGACAGCCCTGACTCGCCTGACTCGCCGATTGACACGACGGCACCCAATACGACAAGACAAAGCTTCCTTGCCTACCCCGCCTTGAGAACGAAGCTCACCGCAAGCCCGCTGCCGACAGCTTTCCCTCTCTCGGCACCCAAATGTGAGATCTGAAAAAATGAGAGGAGGGGGACAACTGACAGCAGAATCGGAGGGGAAGGTGGACAGAAAAGACAATTCTGGAAGAAAAGATACACGAGAGGGATCGGGGGGATTGGAGGCAAGGAAGGACCAACGTGCCAATGCCGTGTTATTGCGAGAGGAGGTGGATAAAGTGGATGGAACGGACAAGCGGGAGGACAGAGGGCAAAGGATTCTGTCACAAACAACCTTTTTGTTTTGCCACTGGCTGTATGGCTATACGACGAACACTTGCTGACTTCAGTCTTACGCCAGACCGGCCGAAACTCTGTCTCTGTCTCACGCCCGCAGACCCGTCTGCCGCGGTGTCCAATCGGCTGCGCATAGCTGGCAAGGCTGCACGTCTGCTGGCATTACAAGGAACAGGTAAGAATGGAGTGTGGAGGGTGAGCGTGGATCGCCAGGGGCAGGGCAAATCAGGCGAATGTCGGGCTGCAAGGTCTCCCGGCATATGTGGCCACCGACGGGGTGTGTGCGCCGTTTCACGAGCGCTGGCAGGTTGCACATAATCGCGGTGGAATTGGGCAACGTGACGTGCGACCACCTGCTGACTGTTGTTTGCAGAATTCCTTTCCGCTCGTTTTTGTTCAAGACCCCCCGTCACACTTTGACCATGGCGAGCCACTTCCGCAAGACTCAGAGCTTCCAGACAAGCTATGCTCCGACGACCATCACACAATATGTCTCCGAGCGCAGCGGTATGACCGTGGTCGTGGCCAACCGCAAGGGCCCCAAGATCAACGGCTACTTCACCCTGGCGACGGAGATCTTTGACGACTCGGGTGCACCTCACACCCTGGAGCATCTCGTGTTCATGGGCTCTCGCAGCTACCAATACAAGGGCCTGCTCGACAAGCTGGCATCGCGCGCCTACTCCGGCACCAACGCCTGGACGGCCGTCGACCACACGGCCTACACCCTCGAGACCGCCGGCTGGGAGGGCTTCGCACAGATCCTGCCCGTCTACCTTGAACACGTGCTGCTCCCCACCATCACGGACGATGCCTGCCTCACAGAGGTCCACCACATCAACGGGAAGGGCCATGATGCCGGTGTGGTCTACTCCGAGATGCAGGCGCTCGAGTCCAACAGCGGCGAGCTCATGGACCTGCGTGCGCGCCGCCACATGTATCCCGAGAACGTGGGTTTCCGCTACGAGACGGGTGGCATGGTTGAGGCGCTGCGGGTGCTGACGGCTAGCCGCATCCGTGAGTTCCACAAGGCCATGTACCAACCCCGCAACCTGGCTGTCATCGTTGTCGGTGAGGTGGACCAGGACAACCTGCTCAGCATTCTCGACGAGTTTGAGGAGAGCATCAAGGACGACATCCCCGCCCTGGATACGACGCCCTTCAAGCGACCATGGATCGACTCGGCCCAGCCGCCCGCCATTTCGGAGACAATTGTCGACACGGTCGAGTTCCCCGAGGACGACGAGTCGATTGGCGAGATCATTGTGGGCTACTTTGGCCCCGACTGCAACGACATGATTGCCACGTCGGCGCTCAACGTGATCCTGGCCTACCTGTGCGGTTCGTCTGCCTCGGTGCTGGAGAACGTCATTGTCGAGAAGGAGGCGCTGGCCAGCTCGATCAGCTACACGTGGGAGTCGCGCCCCAACTCGGTCGTCTGGCTGCAGCCAACAGGCGTGGCGACGGAGAAGCTGGCGCTCGTGGAGCAGCGCCTCATCTCTCTGCTCAAGGAGGTGGCGGACGGGCCCCTGGACATGACGTACATCCGCGACTGCGTGAGCCGTGAGCGCCGCCAGGTGAAGTACCTCGCTGAGAGCTCCGAGAGCTTCTACTCATCCAACATCATCACCGACTACCTGTTCGGCAAGCGAGACGGCTCGACGCTGGCCGACCTCAAAGACCTGACCGAGTACGACGTTCTCGACAGCTGGACCGAGGAGCAGTGGAGAGACTTTTTGCGCACGTGGATTTCCGACGCCAAGCACATCTCGATCCTCGGCAAGCCGTCCAAGGCCCTGGCCAAGAAGCTCAAGGCGGCGGAGAAGGAGCGTGTGGCGAACCGCAAGAAGGAGATTGGTGTGGACGGGCTCAAGAAGCTGCAAGAGCGCCTCGACGAGGCCAAGAAGGCCAACGACATGCCCATTCCCGAGGAGGTGCTCGACAAGTGGGAGGTGCCCGGCACCGAGTCGATCCACTTCATCGAGTCCCAGACAGCACGCGCCGGCCGGGCCAAGAGCCTGGGCGTCGTTGACAACGCGCCGCAGAAGATCCTGGATGCGTCGAAGCCGGGCCAGCAGCCGCTGTTCCTGCAGTTTGAGGACGTGCCGTCCAATTTCGTTCGCATCACCGTCCACATCAGCACGGCCGGTGTGCCCATGCTTCTCAAGCCGCTCTTGTGGATCTTCAGTGACAACTTTTTCAACAGCCCCATTGTGCGCGACGGCCAGCGCGTCGACTTTGAGGATGTTGTCAAGGAGCTCGAGAAGGACACCGTCTCGTACGCCTTCCGCTCGGGCGGCAGTGTCGGCGACGCCGAGAGCATCACGCTGCAGATCCAGCTCGAGCCCAGCAAGTACACGACAATCATCCGCTGGCTGCGCACGCTCATGTTCGACTCGGTCTTTGACCCCGTGCGCCTGACGGCTGGCGTGGCCAAGTCGCTCGCGGACATCCCCGAGAACAAGCGCGACGGCCGCCTCATGTCGTCCGAGGTCGAGATGGCCATCCACTCGGTGCGCGACTCCTTCCCGGCGGCCCGCCGCACGCTCGTGCGCGCCGTGTACCTGCGCCGCCTCAAGAAGCTGCTCGAGACGGAGACCGACAAGGTGGTCGGCTGGTTTGAGGAGCTGCGGCGGTCGCTGTTTGCCTTTGAGAACATGCGCGTTCTCGTCACGGCCGACGTGGCCCAGCTCGACAAGACGGTGGGCGCTGGCCTTGTCGTGTCGGCCTGGGACGTGCTGACGGACGGGCTCGACACGGCCAGAGACACCGTGCCCATCACGCCGCCGTACATGCGGAACAACGAGGAGGGCAAGAAGCCGGGCTCCATTGGCACCGTGATCCTGCCCATGACGACGTTGGACACGTCGTACAGTGTCTCGACGGCGGTTGGCCTCTCCTCCCTGCAAGACCCCCGTCTGCCCGCTGTGCTCGTGGCGATCGGCTATCTCGAGGCGGTCGAGGGCCCCCTGTGGAACGCCGTCCGCGGCAACGGCCTGGCCTACGGAACCAACTTTAGCCGTGAGAACAACGGCGGCTACCTGCAGTTCCGCGTGTTCCGGTCGCCCGATGCGTCCAAGGCGTTGGCGGCGGCGCGCGATGCGGTCGATGCGCTGGCGTCGGGCCGCGAGCCGCTGGACAAGCATCTGGTGCAGGGCGCCGTCAGCGGCATTGTTATGGCGATGGCCGACGAGCAGGCGACCATGGCGATGGCCGCGCAGCAGAACTACATCCTGGGCGTGGTGCGCGGGCTGGACGCAGGATGGAGCCACCGGACCATGGCGGCGGCGCGGGACGTGACGCACGACCAGATCCGGGCCGTGATGAAGGAACTCATCATGCCGGTGTTCCAGCCCGGCACGAGCAACGTGGTAGTGACGTGCGCGCCGCTGCTGGAGGCGCCGATCGCGAAGGCGTTCCAGGCGTTGGGCTACAAGACACAGGTCAAGAAGCTGGCGGACTACTACGATGACTACGGACTGGTGGTGGAGGGTGACGATGAGGAGGAGGAGGAGGAGGAGGAGAAGGAAGAGGAGGATGAGGAAGATGAGGAGGATGAGGACGAGGACGAGGATTACGATAGCAACGACGACAGCGAGGAGGACGATGAGGACGATGACGACTTTGGCCGTGGAGGTGGACGGTGAAGTAAATGCTTGAAGCAGAGAGGGTGCAATATCTTGATACAACACATAACTATTCTAGATGCACATAAACTATTCTAGAGGGTCTCTCGTTGGACCAACAAATATATGATCTCACGGTTATAACTTTGTTCTGATGGCCAGTTTGACTTGAAGATAATGATGATTCCCAGACGAGTCCGTCCTTAAACTATGATACAAATGCCAGGAGAAAACAAATAACAAAGCCACGCAAAGACAAACGATGCAATCCAAACCTCGTCCGCTTCGTCTCTCTCCTACTTTTATTCGTAATCGTCTCGATCTTCCTCCGCTTTTGCACGTGCATCGAACCTGCCAACGCCAGACACCGATGATGACTAAACCCAGTACAAACACGACAGCAACGCATTTTTTGCATCCCGTTTCTTTCCTTTTGCTTTTCCTCTCTGTGCTCACGTCCGTGATGCCCGCTCCTGGTTCCGCCGCATCTTGCGCTCGTTGCGCTTGATGCGCTCTTTCCGCTCGCGCCGGCCCTCGCCGCGGTACGACGCGCCCTTGGCCGCCAGCTCGGCGTCTTTGCCGTACTCGGACGTCTTGACCTCGACCAGCCAGTCCGTCTCGGCCGCCGACTTGTTTGCGCCCTTGTAGCCCCACTTGCGCTCCCACGCGTTGGTCTCCTTGTTGTACTGCAGGTTCTTGCGCTGCTCGCGGGTCTTGGGCTTGATGCCTTTGCGCGCCGCAAACTGCTCCCACTTGGTGGGCGGCTTGGGCTCCGGGACGGGCTTCTCGCGCGGCAGGGCGGTGGCGACGGGCGGCAAGTTGAGGAGGACGCCGTCGGCGGTGGTGCGCTCGATGCGGCACGTGGTGAGCAGCTGGTTGACCAGGGCCTGGGCGCCGTCGCGGGCGACGGCCGCGAGGTCGGCCTCGTGGGCGTCCTTGTCGGCGGCGGCGGACGTGATGGTCGCCGGATTTGCGTCGTTGGCGAGGAGGAGGCCGAGATCAAAGGTGTACGGCGTGTCCTTTTCGACGGCCACCTGCAGCTTGGGCCCGCGCTGGCCAGCGGGCGTGGTGCTGGCCGTTGCGGCCATTGTGACAGGGCGTGTGTTTGTGTGTTTGAGTGTTTGCGAGTGCGGCTGAGACGAGGGTCTGTAGCGAGAATGACAAAACGGCGTGCGTAAGTGAAGTGAGGTGTGAATCGCCGCAATGCAAATGTCGTGATGCAAATGTCGTGATGGCGTCGAGGCGTCGCTGGTGGCAGGAACGACCCAGCAATTCGAACTTTTTTCCTGCAGAAAAATAAAGTGGAGACAGAGTCTCTGATAAGGTCGATAAGCCAGTGCCAGCCGCCACCGCCACCCCACAACCGCAGAATTGTGGGTCGGCTTAAAACGGGCGGTTATCGATAAGAAGGGCAGGAGAAAAAAAGTTAATGGTGGGCAAGTGCGACTGGCGTTGAGAGCTACATACTTTCCTCCCGTCTCATGATCTCACACTTCGCAGCCACAGTCGACACTGACCTCTTCGTTTCGACATCCCTTTCAAACGACGTTCCATCCAACGCAGCAACCAAACATCGGTCTGAATATGGACTCTCACGCGGCCGGCCCCCGGGCCAAAAAGGCCAAGCTGGACAAGGCGAGCAGGGCTGTAAAGGCGGCGACGAGCGAAAACGTCGAAAACGGCGAGAAAGTCAAAAAGTCGACCAAGATAAAGACGAAGAAGGCCAACGGCATAGAATACACCGAGAAGATGGACAAGATGGACACATCCGAGACCAAGGCAAAATCAAAACGGCCGATAGAGGAGGATGAGGGTGAGGACGAGGTGGACGAAACGGCAGCAGCTGAGCTGGAGGAGAAGGACGTTGGCGAGGCGACGGAGGAGAAGGCGCCAGCAGAGGAAGAGCTTCCCACGACGTTCAAGGAGCTGGGCCTCGTCGACGTGCTCTGCGAAATCTGCGCAACGCTCAAGTTCTCCAAGCCCACGCCGATCCAGGCCAAGGCCGTGCCCGTGGCTCTGCAGAACCGCGACGTCATCGGCACGGCCGAGACGGGCAGCGGCAAGACGCTCGCGTTTGCCCTCCCCATCCTGCAGGCGCTGCTCGACAAGCCGCGGCCGTTCTTCGGCCTTGTGATGGCGCCGACGCGCGAGCTGGCCGTGCAGATCGGGCAGACCTTTGAAGCGTTCTCGAGCATCGCGCTGCGGTGCGCCGTGATTGTCGGCGGCATGGACATGGTCCCGCAGACGATTGCGCTCGGCAAGCGGCCGCACATCATTGTGGCCACGCCGGGCCGGCTGCTGGACCACCTCGAGTCGACCAAGGGCTTCTCGCTCAAGAGCCTGCGCTATCTGGTGATTGACGAGGCGGACCGGCTGCTGGACATGGACTTTGGGCCGACGCTGGAAACGATTCTCAAGCACCTGCCGCGCGAGCGCCGCACCATGCTCTTCTCGGCGACCATGTCCAAAAAGGTCGAGAGCCTGCAGCGCGCCAGCCTGCGCGACCCCGTGCGCGTGACGGCCACGTCGCCCGGCGCGGCGGGGCCCGACGGCCAGCAGATGGTGGCGACGCTCAAGCAGAGCATGCACCTGGTGCCGTATCCGAAAAAGGACACGGCGCTGGTGTATCTGATCAACGAGTACAGCGGGCGGTCGGTGATTGTGTTTACGCGCACCGTCTACGAGACGCACCGCGTGGCCTTTTTGCTGCGCGCCCTCGGCTTTGGCGCGATCCCGCTCAACGGCAAGCTGAGCCAGTCGGCGCGGCTGGCGGCGCTCAACAAGATCAAGTCGGGCGACCGCGGCATTCTCGTCGCCACCGACATTGCCGCGCGCGGCCTCGACATCCCGCGCATCAGCATCGTCATCAACTACGACGTGCCCCAGGACAGCAAGACGTATGTGCACCGCGTGGGCCGGACCGCGCGCGCGGGCAAGTCGGGCCACGCCATCAACCTGGTCACGCAGTACGACGTGCAGCATTTCCTGGCCATTGAAAAGGCCATTGGCATGGAGCGCCAGATCCGGCCGCTGCCCGTCGACAACGAGGAAATGGACGTGTTCCGCCCGCGCGTCGAGGAGGCGCAGCGGCACGCCAAGGCGGAGATGCGCACGTGGCAGGAGCAGCAGGCCAACCACGGCCGGCGCAGCGGCGGTCGGCCGCGCAACAACGGGTCGGGCGTGATGGGTGGCCGCAGCCGGGACGACGACATGGACAGGGGAGAGTTGTAATGATTTGCGCGGCCGTTCTTGAGACGATACACCTCTGTACTTTTACCGATCCATTTACTACTGGCTTTTGGGTTGGGCTGTTTTTTCCCGGCGTTTTTACGAGTTTTGCCAACTTGCGTGTTTCTTTAGGATGCTAGGTTTTATGCTAGGTTTGTATTTGTTAATACAGATACCGTTTTGCCAATTTTTACATTCTTTCTATCGACAACCATCTTGTCGTCGAACAGCTTGTATTCAACTGAGAGGTGTGTCTCATTGTGATGGCTGTCTCACTGAAAAAGTGGGTCTCTACGGACACCAATGGGCGCTGCCGCCGCGCCGGTATCGTCCCGCTTTTGGCTCTTGCCCATCCTATTGTTTGCCAGTTAAGCGCCCGACAACTGACAAGGGTCTTCCGCAGCCGCTTTTCCTCTTCCTCTTTGACTCTCACTCACCACTTTGTCTTTTCGTCTATTGTTTACCTGTGGGGTGCTTTCACTCTGGGAAGCGCCGGCAGGCTGAAAGCGACAAAGTGTGCAGAGTCAATATGTCAGGGGCAGAAGAACCAGGCTGTTGGAATCAGGTACAGACGGCCGTTTTTGTCGATGAGCTGGCCACGATCCCCACGAGAGTCTCGACCGCTGCCCGCCAGGCCACCCAGTGGCATCTTCACGATTCGCGCCGGCCGCAGAGAAGGTCGCAGGTGGTGGACATATAAATGCAGAAATCTGATGAGGGAGGGTTGGAAAGAGCTCAGAGTGGAGAGACGAGACGAAATAGTAAAGAAGAGAGATGAGGAAGGATTGCAATATTGAAAGCGTGTCCGAAAGTGGTCTGACGAGATGCACTGTCTGTCAGATGGTTTGGACAACAGGAGACCCGATGCAATGGCCGCATGGCTCCTTAGCACCGCATGGATTTCGTAGAGAGGATGCTCTGTACGTTGTAATTACTTGTTTGCTCTACATATTCATGAATTTAATTCAACCGTACATCAAGACTGGATGTGACAGAATGCCTCAAGGTCTGCCAAACCAAGCGAGTCGTCGTTGCTGCATGGTAACGATCCAGTCGTCATCACAATTGTTCGACATCACCGCAATTTATTTCTTTTCCCTTCTCGCCCTCTTTCTTTTGTTTCTCTTTCTTATTTTCCCTTCTTTCCTTCTTTCGCATATCACAGAAAACATTGCGTCGACTTGCATATCCCACCAATACCACCCTGGTCGACCAAACCAGCCTATGAGATCTTCTGGAACCCCTGCCATCCCGTCCCCGCCAACTCGCTAATACGACTGTGCTTGAATCTCCCTTCAGTTTTCCTTTTAAGCGCCGGCCAGTCTGCGAGCTATTGTGTATGGCGCATTCTGATTTCTGAACGGTGGCCCTCACCTGTGATTGCGATTGGCCTTTTTTGATTGGCCTTTTATGGTCTGTGAAGCACACTGAAAGTTGACGAAGAGAGAAAGGACGGCCAGACTGGCCTCGTTCATCCCTCTCACGTCTGTGTTTCTCGCTCTCCCCCCTCAACCCGGCCATCGGAACAATATCGGGTGCAGGAAGCTCTGCTTTCTTGTCGTTGTGCCGCCAATGCCAGTCGAACCCACAAAGACGTCCGCCGGTGGGCCTAGATCATTGCACTTTTCCTCAATGTCGTCTGTGCCGATATTTCCTTTTCCCCATATGGATTCCTCCTTTTCTGGTTTCCCATCCCCATCCCCATCCCCCATCACATCTGGACACTTGCAGAATAGCGTGCTCGTGTCCATCCCACGCTAGACCCGTCGTAGCAATCCATCCTGCAGGTGCCTCGTTCCCAAGGGCGGCTGCATGGACTGCTGCCATCGAATGCCGCATATTTTTATTTTCTTTTTGCATTCTCGTTTGCCGCTGTCGTTTGGCCCATTCGTCTGAGAAAATCACACTCCATGCACGTCCCTTTTTCGCGGTGATGAGATGCAAAGTGGACTACGAACACAGCAAACGATGGGTGGGTGCCGTAATCGTATTAGTCTCGGGGCGAGTCTGTTGGCCGCTTGTCAATGTATTGATATGTCGTGGCCTTCCACCTCGTCCTATATACTGGGCTTGCCTGACCTTCTTCGGCTTCGTTTCCCTTCCTTGTGGTCCAGCGTCTTCATACCGTTCCTGTCTTTTTTCTTTGTGTGTCTCTCGAAAGCAAGCTGGCCTGCTTTCGCCTTTCTCTCTTTTCACTCCATAATATATACATTCAACTTCCTGGCTTCTGCAGGCAGTCGGCCGTGGAACACCACTTTCAGCACACGACAGTATACACTTTCCTAATTCTTATTCACTCTTTGTCTTCTTGTCTTCATCCCATTCTCACTTAGTATGGTCTCGACTCTTTTATAAGTTATTTCGTTTTAGAGACGACCTCACGGACACGACACTCATCTCTTTTTTTACTCTTTTTTTTCATTCCTACATAGACCTTCAAATGTCTCCGATACGCCAGTCGGGCCGCTTGGCCACGGCCGTGGTTGCGGCCGTCTTGTCTCTCGGCCTCTTTTCCACCGCCGCCTTGGCCATCCAGGTCACGCCCAACTCGCCCTGTGCCTCGCTCTGCATCGACAGCGCCGGGCTCGACACCTCGGACCCCAACTCGTCCAACACCGTCAATGCCGACATTGTCTGCAACGACGCCGATTTTGCCAGCAAAAGCGCCGGCAAAAAGTGGACGGCCTGCATGGGCTGCCTGCAGAACAGCACCTTCTCCCAGGGCGCCGAGAGCGACCAGGCCTGGTTCTTTTACAACCTGCGGTACAACGTCGACTACTGCATCTTTGGCTACCCGGACGCCGGCGACGCCATTGGCTCCAGCCCGTGCCAGACGTCGACGGCCTGCGGGCCCCTGCAGGGCAGCCTCTACGACGGGGTCCCCCGCATGGGCAACCGCACCGAGTTTGGCTACTGCACGGCCAACGGCACGACCCTGGCGAGCAGCCAGTTCAAGGGCTGCACGGCGTGCGTCGGCGGCAGCGGCGACCAGAACATTGTGGCCAACTCGCTCATTGCCCTCGAGGCGGGCTGCCTGCAGCAGCTGCCGCCGGACGAGGCGGTCGGGCTCAGCGGATCGGTGTTTGCGTCGGCCACGACCATTTCGATCGTGGCACCGACCCAGACGAGCGGCTCTGGTTCGAACGCGTCGGGCGCGGGCGCGGGCACGGACGGCCGCCATGTCGCCACCACCACGATTGCTGTCATTGTTGTCGTGGCTCTGCTGGCCGTTGCTGCGATGGGTGGGTTTGCGTTTGTGTGCTACCGCAAGCGCCGCGGCTCGGCTCGCCGTGGTGCGGCCGGCTCCAAGAGCATCTTTGGCAAGAACAAGGAGCAGGACGGCTTTTACGGAGCCGAGGGCGGTTTTGGTGAAGGCGGGGGCAGTGGCGGCGGGGGCAGTAGTGGTTTCGTGCCCAGCGGTGGCATCCGAGGCAGTGGCCTCGGCGGGTTTGTGTCGGTTCCGACGGGCGGTGCCAGTGTGCGTGGCTCGCCAGCGTCTGCCGCGGACCCCAACGCTTGGTCCTCTCGCTTTCCGTCCAGCGAGGTGATCACGTCGCCGCTCAGCTTCCAGTGTCGCGCGAGCGCCACGAGTCTTGGCGACATGGTCGACCGCAAGGCCGTCGCTGAGTCCGTCGCCGAGTCCGCTCCTCCTGCTGCCACCGTTCCTTCCAACCGTGGCGGCGGCGGACACAGCCGCAGCAGCAGTACCGGCAGCGTCGAGATGGGCGTGGCACTGCAAGAGCAGCAGCTGCAGCAGCAGGTACAGGCCGCCTCGCGCAGAAAGCACCAAAAACCCCAGGCAGTGAGCAGCGCCGCCATCCACGCTGCCATTAATGCTGCCGCCGCATCCCATTCCACCGCCGCCACCATGTCCACCACGAATAGCCTTGGCAGCGGTGGCAGCAGCGGCCACCTGTCGGCCATTGTCGAGTCGCCGTTCCCGTCGCCCGCGCCTGCAGCCCGTACTGGCAACGGTGCGGACGGCATCGGAAACATCGGAAACATCGGAAACATTGGCATGCGCGTCCACTCGATCGACTTTGACAAGAAGGGCTACGCCGAAGCCGCTGCGGCGGTATCGCAGTCACCCCCGCCCCGGCTGCACCAGCTCAAGACATCCTTCTCGCCCTATCTGGGCACGAACTCGTCGCCCTCGTACAACACGCCGACGTCGTCGACAGCACTGCTGTCGTCCACGTCTCTGACGGGCCAACTGCCCTCGCCGCCCACAGGTCACAGCGTCTACAACCCGAGCGTGTATGCCCCAGCCCATGGCGCTGCTGGCCCGTCGCCGACGGCCTACACCAACACCAACATGGCTGCTGCTGCCGGCCAGCGCGGCGTCTACCAGGGCTGGTCCGCCATGGTGTCCGCGGCGCAGCAGTACCAGCAGCAGCAGCTGCAGCAACAACACCTACAAAACTCGGCAACAACGTCCATGCCGGCATCGGCCGTGGGGTTCTACCGTGGCGAGCGCGAGCCGGCGTCCGCCGTGTCCGTCGTGTCCGTCGCTTCGCTGGCGTCCTCCAACGGTCTCGGCGCGGCCACCATGGCCGCGCGGCAAACGTTCTCGGACCGGGAACCGCAGTCGGCTGGTGGTGCAGGCGACGTGTCGGCCACGTCCATGCACCCGCCCGGTGGAGGCTTCCAGCCGGTGTCGTCGGCCGCCTCGTCGGTGCGACAGCACAACAAGTCGCCGCATGGGCGGTCGCCGCACACCAAAGCCAAGCTGCCCCTGGGCAGCGGCAAGCCGTCGCATGCGCGGTCACCGCACACGCAGACGGAGCTGGTACAGACCGAATTCCTCCCGCCGCCGCCAGCGAGGACACGGAGGTGACGAGGAGAGGAGATGGCGATGGACTTGGATCGGATAACGACATGATGTCTTCTTTTCTTTGCCTGCCTTTTTCGCTTTTGTTTCCATATTCGCCTTCCTTTCTTTTCATCCTGTCTGTATAATTAGTACTGCGTAGCAGATTCACGGCCGACTTACCACGTTACCTTTGTCGTCTCATTATTAACCATTAACCTTTCCTCTGGCTAAAGTGGCTGTTCATCACTTTCCGCGAGAGAGAAAATATACCCCTATTCTGTTGCCTTTGGCTCCTGCCTTGTGTAAGTGCTCAGTACATTACCGAAACGGGCAGTAGAAGACCGTGTGGATGTGCTTCTTTCCCTGAAAATTATCTTGCCTCTCCTCTGGCAATGTCGTTGATCGTACCTTCCCTAGTTGTAGCCAATCGGACAACACCGACTGCGCACCTTCCCGTCGAGCCAGGTCGCTGTATTCGAGGGACAAACAGCGACACCCTAGCCAGGGGCGGGCAGGAGCTACCCGGGACACGTTATGCCAAAACGGGCCAGGGTATTCCAGGCACAGCAAGTGCCCGTAGTGGAACCGTGTGCCCGGTCCCGCCTTCCTGGTTCACTCTTGGGACCCCTCCTCTCCCCCTTGGTATCAGTTCCTGCCTTTTGCCCTGACACCCGGACTGTGTCAGAACTCTCCATCTCTTCTGACGTCGTCTGCCAGTTGTCTATTCTTCTTCTCTTCCTCTCTTCTTCTCTTCTTTGTCATTCTCCATCTGTGCAAGAGCACCCATTAGAATCCCCGCATCTCGTTTGTTTCCTTTATTTTACACTCATCAATACGCGAGTCTACACCATGTCTTGTAAGTCCAGTCCGTTGAGCTTCATCCTCCCCGACTTTCGTTAGCTAACCCTCGCGCCCCAGTCTTCAACACCACAGCGACCCTCCGCCACACGTCGCAGTTGCCGGCGGGGACCGACAAGACGACGGCCGTCAAGGCGATGCTGCAGGACCACCGCGCGTTTATCCAGTGCGGACCCCACAGCGTCGACTGCGCGACGGTCGCCGACGACGAGGCGGCCCAGCTGGCCGAGACGGCCCTGGCATCGCACGCCAAGTCGGAGCACCCGTTGCCGGAGGATGTGCGGGCGGTGCTGGCATCGTCGCCCCGGGAAAAGGACGGCCGGCGGTTTGGCGTCTACCGCGTGACGGACGTCGTGCAGACGCTGCCGGCGGGGCTGTGGGACTCCAAGGTGGTCAGCACGTACGAGATGACGGACATGCCGTCGGGCGTGTTTGTGCGGATCCGCAGCCCCATGTCGATTGTGATGGACACGACGTGGACGGTGGCGGAGACGGAAGGTGGCGGCGACGCGTCTGACAGCGCATCCGAGACGAAGCTGGTGCTCGTCGAGGAGATTGTCATCTACTGCTCGCGGCTGCTGGTCGGCACCGTCAAGGGCCTGTGCGAGGGCGGCTGGCAGCAGATCCACGGAAACATGATGAAGCGGCTGGCCGAGGGCGACGCGGCCGAGATGGGCAAGCAGTAGAGTGACGTGGGCGTGCGTCCCTCCATATACCATACACCAAACACCATATACCACATACCATACATACAAGAGAGCTGAGACGAAAGAACAAAAGACATAGACGGCATCGGCGTTTTGGGCATTCTCCTTTCTTGCAGTTTCATTTCCATGTACCAATGAACGGTCGCGGGCGTATATACAAATCAGATCCATCCATCCTCCCTTCTTCATATGCTTACAGCTTCCCCATGTAGGTTTGGCCGCGCTGCAGGGCCACGACGGCACCGGCCACCATCTCGTCGACAATCTCCTTGGCCGGCTGCACCTTTTTGATGTTGCCGGCGACCTGGCCCATCAGGTACGGCATCTCCACCTCGTCCTCGTCGCTGTCAAACGTGACGTCGTCGCCGACATGGCCCTCGCGGCCGTGGCTCTCGAGGTCGTGCTCAAAGGGGATGATGCCCTGGCTGCAGAGGTCGCGGATCTTCTGCGGCTGCTCGTGCCACTTGCGAATGTAGGGGTTGAGCTTGGTGCGCAGCGGGCGGCCCGTCAGCACCAGCGTAATGTCCGTGTCGTCCGTGTCGCACGTCACCACGGCCTGCTTGTGCGCCTCGCTGCAGTTGGCCTCCTGGCACGCCACAAAGCGCGTGCCCACCCAGACGCCCGCCGCGCCCTGCATCAGCGCCGCCGCCAGCCCGCGGCCGTCCGCGATGCCGCCGGCGGCCACCACGAGCGGCTCCGCCAGCAAAAAGTTTGTCTGGCCCGTGGCGCGGCGCCGCTCCTCGGCCACGAGCTGCGCCACGTCCACGACGGCCGGGATCAGCACCGTGCCGGCGACGGGCCCCGTGTGGCCGCCGCCCTCGGTGCCCTGCGCGCACACCATGTCGACGCCGCGCGCCAGCGCCTTGGCCGCGTGCTTGGGGTGGCCGACCATGTTCATGACCAGGATGCCGTGGCGGTGCAGGCGGTCGATGACGTAGGCGGGCGGCACGCCGACGGCGCTGACAAACAGCTTGGCGCCCTCGTGGATGACAATGTCAATCAGCTCGTCGAGCTTGCCGTCGGTGTAGTCGTAGTTGGTGGCGCGGGCGCCGTTGCCGACCTGGGGCAGCGCCAGGTCGATGCCAAAGGGCAGGTCGGGCCGGGCGAGCTCGGCCTTGAGCTCGGCCACGACGTCACGCAGCTGCTGGGGCGTCAGGCGGAAGCCGCCGACGACGCCGAGGCCGCCGGCGTTGCTGACGGCCGCGGCCAAGGAGCCGCCAGAGACGCGGGCCATGCCGGCGAGGACGACCGGGTGCTGGATGCCGAGAAGCTTGGTTAGGGGTGTCGAGAGAGGCGCCATTGTGGATATGGGAGGGGGGTGGGCGAGTAGGAGAGTGTGAGGATGGGAAAGAAAGATGGGGGACGGAATAAAGGAGAGAAATCGGGGGGAGACTGGGCAGAGAGCGTGAAATGGTGAATAGTAAAAACGACAAAGATGAAGCCATGTTAGCATATAGCTGTAAGTCAAGCCCCGGACGGTGTCTGCAAATCGCCGCAACTGCCATTTGGGGCTTTGCGGGGATCCGCGGCCAAACTGGGGAAGCTGCGACGCTAGCGCCTGCCGAACAAAACATGCCGAGGCACAACGGGAAGGCGCCGAGGGCAGCAACAGCAGCCTGTGCAATTGACTGTCAACAGCGTAGATAGTGTAGATAGTGCAGTCAGGATAGTCCACAAATACGACACCAAATAACAAGTTGTCGGAGCAGGATATGATCGACGACAGCACTCGTGGGCACTCAGAGAGAGCAGCGAAACTACGACATACGACATCGAGCGGTAACGGCTCGCGGCTTCATTGGCCATGTCCACTTGAGGCCACAGCTGTGTGACTGACATTGCCAATGGCTGCATTCATACGCATCGTTACTTTTTATTGCAAGCAGAGAGTGAAGTCCGCCGCAGGTCCGGCGTCAACGCCTATAAAATCGATAAAATACAATGTCATTCCTTCGTCGCGGGAGAGGGTCGCTCGCTCGAGAGTCGGGGCCCTCTCGTCTAGGTATATACTGTAGACATGAAATAAAGATGGAGAAAGAGGAGGAAAAGGGAACGAGAAAGATAAAAGGGCGCAAGGTGTAAAGAAACAAAAGTGAGTATAGTACAGCGAAGTGACACATTGCGCGCAACAAGCCGCCGAGGCGTTGGTGTGATGTGCGGAGTGCGCGGCTCTACCGCGTACGCCTCGTCTAATCGAAGCGCGGCAATCGGGCCGGGACAAACCCCCCTTCGCGCACCTTTTGCGAGACGGCAGGCGTCGCTGTCGGTCCAGACGTGGTGTTGCCGTCCACCGGTGTTGTTGCTGTTGGCGCAGGCCTGTCCGTGGCCTTGTCTGTGGGCTGGCCCGAAATCCTATCGGAAACCGTGTCGGCTGTCGCCGCCGCGGCCGTCTCGGCCCCGGCCAGTCCACGCTCGCGCGCCAGACGCGCGGCTGCTTCGCGGCGCATCGCAATCGCCTCGTCCTCTTCGTGCGCGGCTCGCTCGTCTTCTGCCCGGAGCTGTTCGGCCGTCAGTTCGACCGCTGGGGTGGCGTCCGCCTCTTCATCGACACGCTCGTCCAAGGCGTCGCCGCCGAGGGGCAGCGACGCGCTGCTGCCGAGACGCTTGGTGATGGACGACGGCGGCGACCGCGGCGACGACCCGGCGGCCATGCTGTCCATGGTCGTGCGCGAGACGCTGCGGCTGAGCACGCCCTTTGCTGCGGGGACAAGCACCGGACCCCCGGCTGCCGGGGTTGCCGAGGCGCCCGTGTCGGCGCGCGTCTTGCCCTTGCGCTGCTCCACCGCCGCCGCCGCTGCGGCGAGGCTGCTGCTGCTGCTGAAGCGCGTGCGTCCGCTGCTGCGGTCGTCGACGTGGTTGAGTGCCACGGCAAACTCGTCGTCCAGCGGCACGGCGTCCTCGTCGTCCTCCTCGTCGCTCGGGAACAGGTCGCCACGCGACCGGATGGAATTGGACGTGTCGCCCGAGCTGGTCGTTCCGCTGCGTTGCCGCGTCGCGGGCGTGCCGTCGTCGTTGTAGGCCAGAGACCCGGCACCCGGCCCACGTCCACGTCCACCACCTGCTGTTGCTGGCCGGCCGTCCGCTGCGGGGACAGACGACATGGCCGTTCCATACTGCCTTGATGCGTCCGCCGCCGCCAGCTCGTTCTGCCATGGCAACGGCCCATGCCGTGACCCGGTGCCGTCTTGGTGGTAGTCGTAGTCGTCGCCATGGCCGCCCAGGAGTGGCTCGTTTTCGTCTCGGGCGCGCATCATGTCGGCCCCGCCGCCCATCCGCCGCCCGCCCATTGCGTTCCGGAGGCTGTCGCGGCTGGGGCCGCCGCTGTTGGGGTGCTCGCGCAGGTTGGCCGCGCTCGGCTTGTATCGTAATGTGCCGCCGATCTTCCACGGCAGCCGGCTCAGGAAGCCCAGTGGTGCTGAGCTCGGGATGACGGTCGGGTCGTCGCCGCCGGGCGGCTTGCGCCACGCCGCGCGTGTGGTGTAGCTCATGCCGCGGCCCCGCCGTGGCTGGTCCACAATCTCGCCGCCGCCGCCGCCGCCAGCACCGTGGGATGCTGCCATGGCGCCCTCGACGTCACCTGCCGCGTCGCCGTCGCCGTCGCCATCCAGGTGGGGCCGGTTTCGTATGGAGCCCGACCCGGCCAAGAGCCGGTCCCAGTGCTCGGAGCGGCTGCCGCGCCAACTGCCAAAGAACCCACGGCCAAACAGGCTGCTGATCGTGCCCGCACCCGACGCGCCAGCTCCCCCGCCTCCGCCTCCTCCTCCTCCGGCCCGCTCGTCGTCCATGTCGCTCGCCCCGGCGCCGCCGAGCCCGTCGTAGTCGTCGTTGTAGTCGTCGTACCAGTCGTCGTAGAAATCAAAACTGTACTCGGCCCGGCTGCGGTGCGCGCCGCGTGCGCGCTCGCGCTGCCGCCGGGCGCGGTCGTCGCGGTCGCCGAGGCAGACGGCCGTGCACGAGTCAAAGGCCTCGCCGACGGAGGCCAGGCACGGGTTGACGTAGGCGTGCTGGAACGTCCAGATGCCGGCCGCGGCGTTTTCCGTCACCGTCTCGGCGTTGTGGGAGATTTGGTTCCACCGCTGCCTCAGCCGCGGGTCCTCGAGAAAGGCGGCCATGGCGGATGGGTGGGCGAGGATGACGAAGCCCTACTGTATGGGATACGTGAGATGTGCAGGGAGAGCGCGCGGCGCAAAGGTCGCGCAAGAACGGTTCGTACAGCGCACGCGGGTCGGGCTGCGACAAGACGATGCGGCGTGCTGCTGCCACGACCGCCCATGAAGAATACGTCGATGGATCACTGCCACGAATTGATGCCGGATACACCTTGGCAGATGCAAAGTAGAGTCGTAGGAGGACGTCAAAGTGCGCTTCGGTCTTTGCGTGCGGAGACAGATCGTGGGCGAATGAAGATGCGACCTGCCACGGACCGCATACGCCTATCGAGAACGGACAATTCGCTGTCGAAACGCCTGGCCCGCTTATCTGCAGAAGAGCACAGTCGCTCCCCTCGCTGCTGTGTGCCGTTCTCGCCTGACGCTCTGTCTGCTTGTCGCCCAGCCTTTCCCGTTGCCGCGTGCCGTGCCGCTTTGTTTCGTATCGCGGTCGTGCTGCTGCCTTGTAGGTGTGGGGGAGGTCGAATGTCGACACAAGTATCTCTGCTGACTCTGAGACGCTCAATTAATTGTACATGTGGTGCGCATGCTGCAATCGTCGGTGTCGTCGTCGTTTGGGTTGCTGTTGTGTTCTATGGCTGCCGGCACCAGCAGTCGCGATGCGTGGAGGATGGGAGGAGACGGGAAATGGGGGCATGGCCTGGCCCGAATGATTCCAACGGGGCTGCCAATGCTTAACTGCAAAGTACCAAACACGCTAGCCCCGTTACGTCCTTTTCTTAGTCAGTTTTCGTGTGAGTGCTCTGAAAACGACCCTGAAATGCGCTGGATCCCACTAACTCCCCAGAGGGCGCTAGAGACGCCCCGTGCGCTAAAACACGGCGCTGAACGGGGAATGACGTATGATTCTTCAGCAACTGTTCAACGGTGCCAAAACAGCACCAAGTTATTTCGTACGCAACGCACGTTCTCTCTCGAAACACATTGGCTGCGACTCGGATGTCTTCGCACACTGAACCTAGGCTTGTGAAGTGTTCTACAATCGTTAGAGTCAGCTACAGTTAGGAATATGTGTACTGTCGGTTGTCACCACGAGACGTTATTTATCAACATCGAGCAAACATGTGTTGCGACATAAGCATCGTAAATATTCTGTGAATTATCATGTAGATGATGTTCTGTGGCATGCAATACGAGCAGATCATATTTCGCAGCTGGCATGCTGGGGCCGGTGCACTTCCATGTGGTGTTGTAAAGCAGTCAGGAATGTAAGGTGCTGATTCATGGTATTTGATTAAGACCTCATACGAACATACAGGCCAACAGACTTGGCATCACTACGCGCAAGCCACATGTGGAAGAAACAAAACAGAGCTGTAGAATGATGTGAGCTTTCAAATGTCATGAGCTTTCAAATGTCATGAGCTAAAAGTACAATGCAATGGAAATGCTCCGTGCCCAGAACCCCTAAATCCCCTACTGTAAACAAGACGTAGAATGCCACGGGGGCGTATAAACCCGCCGAGGTCTTTAATGCGCCGTTTCGGCTGCTCGCCGGAGCCAAAGTGCCAAAGAGCCAAAGACTCGAAATGTGCCAAACCCATATTACAACATCGACAGAAGACTGTCATTGCTTCTCCCGCATGCCATTCCGCCGTGGGAGAGTCCTTCGCCTGCCGGGCCCGGCCAAAGAGAGCAGCCGTCAAACATATCCAGCCGGCGCTGTGCCCAAGCCAGTTGTCTATGGACTCGAGCAAGAGACGGTGGCTGCGTCGCCAAAATGTACCAGGATGTCGTCGGGTTCGTCCAGGTCGGATTATACCAAAAAAAACTGGACATCGTAATACACGTGCCAGTGAGACGAGGCCAAGCGCCAATGTCGTAGGCTCTCGCGCACGGTGGTAGTGCCGTTCTGGTGCCTTGACGATCTGGCCACCGCAAAGCAAGAACATCGTCCGAGACTTCCACGGACGTTGCATCTGGTACTCGATGCCAGCGGGCGGTGGGATTCGGTCGGCGTGCAAATGTCTTGAACATGCGAGTGTGAATTTGGGTGGATAATATATGGATGAGATTTGATGAGATATGATGAGATATGATGAGACATGGGCGGCCGTTGGTATATATGCTAGTATGTGTACAAAGATCGCCATCGTCGTTTGGCATGTGCTAAATCGTAGCGGCGCCGGGAAATTATCGGTGGTGAGAGAGAAGGGAGTGAGAACGGTCGGAGAGTGTCGAGAATCGCGCTCGAATCATGGTGGCAGGCCGGCTTGTTCGATTTTTTCAAGGATCAATTTCATCTCGGCTTGCATCTTCGCTTCGGATCGGCTCAGGTTCTGAACCTGCTCGTTGAGTCGATGGGAGAGCGCCACCTCCGCCTCGGCTCGTTTCCGCTCGCGTTCGAACCGGGCCATGTTGTACTGCACTTCCAGCTCTTTTGTCCGCATCAGCGAGTGGAAGTGCAGTTCGCGGAGCTCGTACTGGTCGATCATCGATTTGAACCGCTGCCGGAACCTGTCGCATTGTTAGCTGGACACTTTGAAAGAGACAGGAGAGGCAGATCATCCCGCCAGGGAACGTACAACTCGTCGAGCTCAACGTCTACCACGTGCTTCTTCGGGTGGTCCTTCTCCTCTTGCAGGTCGTCGAGCTTCTGGAGCAGTGTCGCGTATTTCTGGTCCCACGAGTTCAGATTGGACACTTCGTTGGCTTTCAAAGTCCGGTTCTCGTTCTGCACGCGGAGAAGAGGGTCACGTCAGTATATCGTTGTCGCATGAAGCAATCCACAGAGTGTGCCGCTGCGGGCCAGCGCATCCGCACCTTTAGCTTGTTGTTCTCTTTCTGCAGTTCACGGCACAGCTTCTCCAGCTTCTCCTTCAAGCTCGTCGCCTTGCTGAGCTCGGTTCGGCTCTGGTCGCGGTCTTTTTGCAGCTGGTCGGCGCGCTTCTTGTTTTTGAGGCTTTCGCGCTCGTGTCGTTTCATCTCGTGCAGAAGCTCTGTACAGCGTCGAGACAAGTGATCCGCCTTTTGTGCTGCATCCATCTTGGCCGTCTGGCTATTCAGCTCTCGGTTCGCTTTTCGTACTTCCTTCTCTACAACGCAGAGTCAACGTGGTTAGCTTCGGTCAACGTAGCGGCTTGGGTGTCGCCAGACAACCGGCTCGAGCAGCAGAAGCTCACCTATTTCGAGCTCCTGGTCCTTCTCGCCTGCTTGGTCTAGCTCCAATTGCGCAATCTTTTGGGCGACAAGCTTCGACGCTTCATTTGACGCAACTGTTGGTTGTCGACGTGCCGCCTTGGCGGCTTTGGACGGGGCCGGCGCCGCCTGTGCTGATCCGGACGCTGCTGGTGGCGGCGGCGGCGGCGGCGGCGCAGGCCGTGTGTCGTGCGCGTGTCCGTTCATCGTGGCGGAAGTCTCGTGTGCGTGGCCCACAGCACCGTTTGTTGCGAGTCGTGTGTGCGATGCCGCCGTGGACATTGGGCGGCAAAACGATGTGAAGGCAGCCGGACGAAGGGGGCGTCGGGAAGCGCCGAAAAATCACGGTGAATCAGTGTCCGTTTGAGCTTCCTACACCGAATCAGGATGGGTGTCGGTAAAAGGAGCGTCCGAACAAGTCGACGTCTGGGGTTGGTTGGGGACAATGGCCGTTGAATCGGACAGATCTCGTGGACTGGGGATGCTAAAGGATAGGTATGACAGGGGTCGTGTGGAAAATGTGTAGTCGAACGGCTGGTCGTGGAACGCGGCAGATGTCGGCTCGGCGTCTTTAGCAGGCTCCAAACCGCTTTTCCCGTCCGAGCTGGAGTCGATATCGTGTCTGAAAACGGTATGTCTTGGGCCGCCCGGCTCGCCAGTCACGATTAGGACAAGACCAAACAAAGTCCAGGTCGAAAACAGTGATCCACGAGGTGGGAGAGCGACAGGACGCTGGGACGGCAGACAGCGTGCGAAACAACGAGAGAGCCAGCTTTCTGCAAGGGAGATTGCGGCCGAGAGGAGCAACGAGCAGGGGAGGTCGGATGCGACAAAAGAGGAAGAGGCACGGGACCTGGTCCTGGCGGCAAAGCTGAGACTGAAAATGGCCAAAAGTCGGCGACAACGTTGTATGGAGGCTCTGGTTATCGAGGACGTCGGCAAAAGCGGTTGAGCGTGAACACAGCAAGGTCGAGGCCAGATCGAGACAGTTGCACGAGGTCCGGGAGGTGCACGATTGGCGAATGTTGGATGCGTGGTCGACGAAGAGGCTGTGAGGAGGCGAGAGAAGGGCTGAAGTCGAGGTCCGAAATTAAAATAAAAAATGATAAAAATTGGAAAATTCGAGATTTCGGGCAAGTGCAAACCAACCGCCCAGTCGCCCCAGCGGGCCACCAGCCATTCGACAGGCGAGGAAAGAGCAAAAGCAAACGGCACTAGCGGCCTCGGAGCCTGCCAGAAATGGGAATATTGGGGAATTGGTGCATTGATGGCCTGGCAGGCACGAAGGAGCAAGGGCAACTGGTAGCTGTGCAGGCTTTTCAGCTGTGGTAGGCGCGCTAAGTGAGTGGTTGCGCTTTAAGGCAGACTGTGGGAGTGCAGAACAATGGAATTCAATCGCAGCAGGAGCGACTTGCACCGGAAGCACAAAACGTCGAAACGCAAAGAAAGAAGGAGCGCATCAACTCAATAAATAAAATGAGCTATCCGCAGTGCCTCGACAATGTCGTCAACAGGGCCAGGCCAAGCACCAACGTCAGCCAACCGTTAACCGCCAAAACCAGGCCAGGCCAGGTACGGAGTAATTACAGCTTGCCTGCTTCAACTACTGCGCGCCACTAAGGCTCTGCATGTCCAGCACTCAACTGAACATGACTTGGGACCAGAGTCGGCGAATTAAATTTAATGAAAATTTAAATACTAAAATCCCAAGACAGGCCGCGCCTTCCGTTTGAACCTTCCGTTTGAAAATTCCCTCTTTGGCCACTCACAGGCAGCGCTAACCAGCGACTTCAACCTCATCTGTCACCTATTGTGTTGCACACCCACTTTGTCACCCTCCATCTCTCCCCTCTACAGACACCGCCGCCAAGAACTATGACAGGCATGCCGACGATTGCCTGGGCATCATAGGAACGGCTATTCTTTCGCGATTCGGGCATCTCTCGGTTGCTTGCCGCGTCGACGCAAAAGCACTGCACGAATCGCCCCCAATATTCGCCGTTCTCTTTCTCTTGTCTCCTTTTTTCCCTCCTCACACGATGCTCCGACACACGACCGCGGCCGCGGCCGCCTCTCGACATGCCTCTCGACGCGCTTTTGCGTCGTTGGCCAATACGCCAACGACGCCCGGCGAGAAGCTGCATGGCTTCACCGTGCTGCGCTCGAAGCACGTGCCCGAGCTCAAGCTGACGGCGCTGCACCTGCAGCACGACAAGACGGGCGCCGAGCACCTGCATATTGCTCGCGACGATGCCAACAATGTGTTTTCGATCGGCTTCAAGACAAACCCTCCTGACGATACGGGCGTGCCGCACATCCTGGAGCACACGACGCTCTGCGGCAGCGAGAAGTAGGTTTCCATTTCTCCCAATGAAGAAGAAGAGCGACTCTGATTGTACGTTGGATATTGACCACCACCAGGTACCCCATCCGTGACCCCTTCTTCAAGATGCTGCCGCGCACGCTGTCGAACTTTATGAACGCCTTCACCGCGTCCGACCACACGTTCTACCCGTTCGCGACGACCAACGCCCAGGACTTCAAGAACCTCATGTCTGTGTACATGGATGCCACGCTGCACCCGCTGCTGAAGGAGACCGACTTCACGCAGGAGGGCTGGCGTGTCGGCCCCGAGAACCCACAGGCGGCGGCCGACGCCTCCAAGGACGGCGCCAAGGACGACAGCAAGCTCGTCTTTAAAGGCGTCGTGTACAACGAGATGAAGGGCCAAATGTCCGACGCCGGCTACCTCTTCTACATCCGCTTCCAGGACCACATCTTCCCGGCCATCAACAACTCGGGCGGCGACCCGCAGAAGATTACGGACCTCACATACGCGCAGCTGCGCCAGTTCCACGCCGAGCACTACCACCCAAGCAACGCCAAGGTCTTCACGTACGGCGATATGCCGCTGGCGGACCACCTGCGCGAGATTGATGCCCGTCTGAGCGCCTTTGAAAAGAGCGGCCGCGACGCCGAGGTCCGCCTGCCCATCGACCTGGCCGACAAGTCCGAGAGCGTCACCGTCACCGGCCCCACCGACCCGCTCGTCGACCCGTCGCGGCAGTTCAAGACGTCTGTGTCGTGGATCCTAGGCGACACCACCGATGTCGTCGAGTCCTTCTCTCTGGCGCTGGTGTCGGCCCTGCTCATGGACGGCTACGGCTCGCCGCTGTACAAGGGCCTGATCGAGACCGGCCTCGGCATTGACTGGAGCCCCAACACGGGCTACGACAGCTCGGGCCGCGTGGGCATTTTCTCGGTTGGCCTGACGGGCGTGCAGGAGACCGACGTGGCCCACGTCAAGGACGAGGTGGATGCGATCCTGCGCAACGTCCGCGACAAGGGCTTTGAGCGGGCCAAGATCGACGGCTACCTGCACCAGCTGGAGCTCAGCCTGAAGCACAAGACGGCCAACTTTGGCATGGCCCTGCTGCAGCGCCTCAAGCCCAAGTGGTTCACGGGCGTCGACCCCTTTGACGCGCTCGCCTGGAACGACACCATTGCCGCATTCGAGGCCAAGCTGGCCGAGGGCGGCTACCTCGAGGGCCTCATGGACAAGTACCTGCTGGGCCGCAACACGCTCTCCTTCACCATGGCGCCCTCGGCCACCTACAGCCAAGAGCTCGCGCAGGAGGAAGAGGCGCGCCTTGCGTCCAAGATTGCCGAGGTCGCACACCAGTCGGGCGGCGAGGCGGCGGCGCGCCAGCGTCTCGAAGAGCAGGAGGCCGTGCTGCTCGTGGAGCAGGGCAAGTCCAGCACCGAAGACCTGAGCTGCCTGCCGACGGTTCACGTCCAGGACATTCCGCGCACAAAGGAGCCCGTGGTGGTGCGCGAGGAGACGGCCGACAACGCGGTCCGCCTGCAATGGCGCGAGGCGCCCACCAACGGCTTGACGTACTTCCGCGCCATCAACGCGCTGGGCCACCTGCCGGACGAGCTGCGGTCGCTCGTCCCGCTCTTCACCGATGCCATCATGCGCCTGGGCACAAAGACGGACACGATGGAGCAGCTCGAGGACCGCATCAAGCTGCAGACGGGCGGCGTGTCTGTGGGCTACCACTCGTCGGCGTCGCCGACCGATTACACGGACGCCAACGAGGGCATCCTCTTCACCGGCATGGCGCTGGACCGCAACGTGCCCGCCATGCTGGATCTGCTGCGCACGCTGGTCCTCGAGACCAACTTTGACAGCCCCGAGGCCGTGCAGCACATCCGCCAGCTGCTGCAGGCAGCGTCCGATGGCGTCGTCAACGACATTGCGTCGTCGGGCCACGCGTTTGCACGCCGTGCCGCGGAGGCCGGGCTGACGCGCAGCGCGTTTTTGCGGGAGCAGGTCAGCGGCCTGTCGCAGGTGAAGCTGATTACGAGCCTCGCCAACCGGCCCGAGACCGACCAGCTCGATGACGTGCTGGCCAAGCTGAAGCAGATCCAGCAGCTCGCCATGCAAGCCGACAGCAGCGGCAGCAGCAGCGGCCTGGGCCTGCGCGCCGCCATTACCTGCGGCACCGAGAGCGTCGAGGCGAACGCGTCGGCCCTGGCCAAGTTCATGTCGTCTCTGCCCGCTCCCGCTCCCGCTGCGGCCCACGGGGGCACGGCGTCCGCCGCGGCCGCCGAGGCTGCCAAGCGCGTGCAGCGCGTCTTTGCCAACGCCGAGGGCACGCCGCGCCAGACGTTCTACGCGCTGCCCTACCAGGTCTACTACGGTGCGCTCGTCGTGCCGGCCGTGTCGTACACGTCGCCCGACAGCGCGCCCCTGCAGGTGCTGGCGCAGCTGCTCACGCACAAGCACCTGCACCACGAGATCCGCGAAAAGGGCGGTGCGTACGGCGGCGGCGCGTCCGCCAATGCGCTGGAGGGCGTCTTTGGCTTCTACTCGTACCGCGACCCCAACCCGGCCAACACGCTGGGCATCATGCGCGACGCCGGCCGCTGGTCGGTCGAGCGCGCGTGGACCGACCGCGACCTCGAGGAGGCAAAGCTCTCCATCTTCCAGAGCGTCGACGCGCCGCGCGCCGTCAACGAGGAGGGCATGGGCCAGTTCCTGTACGGCGTGACCGAGGCCATGCGGCAGACGCGCCGCGAGCAGCTGCTGGACGTCTCGCGCGAGCAGGTGCGCAACGCGGCGCAGCGGTACCTCGTCGACGGCCTCGCAAAGCAGGCCGAGCGGACCGTGTTCCTCGGCGAGCAGCAGCCATGGGTCGATCCGACGGCGTGGAACGTGGAGGCGATGCACTTCAAGACAGAGTAATCACGTCGACCACGAAACGAACATTTTACGAGGCGGCGGGGAGGCGGCCCTTTTCTTTTCTTTTTCTTTTTTCTTTTTTTTTTTTTTTTTTTTTTTTTTTTTTTTTGGTAGGAGCATTCGGCGTTTTCTGGGCATATTAGACGGGGACCTGGTTACAAAAACAGACGAAGAAGGCCTTGGGACAATACACAACTCACTCCACTTGTACAAAGCAGCCAAAAATACCAGCACATACACAGCATCTACGACGAAAATAGACAGCATGTTACGATTGCAGCAGCACAGCGTGTCATGATTTATCCTCAGGTGCTGCCCTCCGTCCCCCCTGCACAAAATACTTTTCAGCGCTCAGATACGATACGTCTCGTGGCTTTGCATCGAGTCCGCTCGGTTCAACCCCTATAGCCATCGAGACCACTAAACGGCGCAAGAACAAAACTTACTCAAGAGGGAAAAGAGAAGAGATAAGGAGGGAGAAGGGAAGAGAGAGGCATCGAGCCGGTTTCGGTGCTCAGCTGAAGCCCTCCTGTCGTCCTGTTTTCTCCTTTTCTACTTTCTAGTTCTCGTTCAGAGCTTTTCTCGTCCGTTGCATCAGACCCGACTTTTTTCTTCATCCATCCTTGAAATGTCGGACTAAAGAACAGGATACATATTTTACGACGTAATTCATGCGATATTTTGTCGTTCTCGCGGCAACAAACGAAAATGATGTCGCCCGTCTTAAACGCGGGATATCTGACAAAACTCCCAGGAACGAACATGTGCAAATCATATCCAACGGCACACGAACTGCACACGAACAGCGCGAAATGACACATGCATGGCCAGCTGCGGTTCCCGATCAGCCAACACAAGCGGCCAATAATGGGACAGCATCTCAAATGCAAGCTCCGAGTCTCCTCTGTCCGCCGGCCTGCTGTCCCCCTCTTTGGTCGCATTGCAGCTGCACGTCAGGCTCTTGTCCCTTTTGGGATGTCAGATGTGACCAGTGACAGCACTCACAAGCATGCCGTCCATACAAGTGCAGCATTCTAGAATAATGGTTTGGTCATCCTTGTTACCGTCACTATTATGTATTTTTTTATTTTATAATTTATTCCGCCATTCGTTTTCCATGTCTGGATTTTCATCGTTTGCTCCTTTGTTTTATTATATATCTCAAAAGCGTTCCTTTTTCGACATGTTCGATCAGCCTTCACCTTGTTCAAAATCCTCGCAGTGGCAATGGCCTTGCGTCAGTCATATGCCACAGCTTGGAGCGTGGCTGTGTGAACCAGAATCGGCGTCTTCGCGTTCGCCATTTTAATATTCCATTTATTTTATATGTGCCCAAGCAAGAACTATGCCAGGCCTCTGGCGTTGCGTTGCACCTTCCTCGTCACAGTCTCCACAATAGCAGCACAAACTTGCGGTCAGTGAAGGAAGGAGTGTTGTCCACACTGCAACAGCATACAGAGATGTGTCCCAACCGTGCGTTCGTTCCTTCCTCGAGACGGGACTAAAAAGGAGACGGCAGGCCCCACCTTAAAATTTTTCGTCAATGTTGACGCAACAGGCGGCGAGCATGCGAGCATTTACAGCAAGTAGATGTCCATTCGAGTCATTCGGCTGCTGTCGATGAATCCGGTAGAGACAGCACTACCAGCAGTGCCTCTTCCAAGCTAGAGGCAGCTCGAATTTTCCCTCATATTGGAAATTTGTAGCACCGCCAATTCACGTGTCCTGTTGACCACAGTCGCGCCTTCCAACTTGGTCATCGATGATGTACGAAGTACTTCGTACGTCGTAAGCATTACGACGTAATCACTCCAGTAATTCGTACCTGACAGCAAATCAGCGTTGTTTAGCCCACTATAGCGATGGGAGCATGCTTGTCAAGGTATCGCGGCATACATATTTTGCGGGTGAGGTACATGGTAACGTGCCTAAAAACCCCAAGCCCCACCACGAAACTTTTTTTTTTTTTGTCCTTTTTTCGCCATTCGCTTCCCCACTAGCGATCTTTTTTTTGGCCCGCGCCTTCCCTTTCGGTTGTCTTGGTCTGGTTCCCGAACTCTGTTGCAAAATTGAAGGCAAGACGACGACGGTCACCTCCTTCCTGATTTTCCACCTCTGCACATCTTCCTTCTTGTCTTCTTTCTCATCTTATTTTTTCGTCACTCTTCCATCACCATCACAACCACCTCGTTCTACCTGTTTTGTAAGTCAACCCTTTGCTGCGGTCAAGGGCGCATTCCGATACCGCCATTGCACCATCCACCCGCTCGGCGTGCCGCGATATTTTCGTAGCTTTTTGCCCGCCACTTTTCGCCGCGATATCTGCTCCTTCGCCCATCTCCTTCGCTCTCTCTTCACTTCTGCCTGGTCTTTGCTCTCAATTGACTCGCACGTCTCGGCCATCCATTGTTCCTAGCTAACAGCCGCCCAGCTCGTCAAACACACAGCTTTTCCGCTTTTCAATTTCGACAACATTCGCCCTCGCCCAGGCTTGCCTTTGCTTCCCAAAGGCGCCCCATCACCCACCACGGCTTTCTCGGCCGTTTTCCTGCTCGCAGATCAACATTCCGGCATTCGCCAGCCCTTCCACATCCTCAACGCGATTCCTCCTCCCGCTGCTGAGCTCGCCCAGCGCGTCTCCGCTTACGCTGCTCCCCGGGTCGTCGTATCTGGACCCAACCCCTAGGCCACCTCCCCCAGCGTCCTCGCACAACCAGCTGCCGCATAGGAAAGGTTCTGAGGTTCTTCCTCTCGCCGAGGAAGAGTCGAGGAGGCCTCGTCAGACCGGTTCTGGTTCTGTCCGTTATCAATTCCGACCCCCATAACATCGCTTTCACCACGTTGGTTGCTCCCTTTTCTCCAGCCTTTTTGCTCTAGCAAAACATCGCATAGTCACTCGCTTGTCTCTCGACTCTCGACTCTCGACAGATATATAACTCTTTCCGCCACCAGCAACACGCTCGAGAACTCGGTGCTGTTCTCCGACCAACAGACATAACTGTCTCCATTGTCTCATTCGACTCTCTTGTCCGAGCGCTGCTTTGTTTTTGATTACCACGTTCCCTTCACCAGTCAAGGAGATGGTTATGGCAACAACGTCTCTGGTTGAATGCGTCGCCCCTGTTACATTTCACAATAGTAACATTGGCCATATCAAGAAACAACAGCATCATGGCGCAACCCATGCCCACAATGCCAAGCAACTGATTGGCGATGCTCTCCGCCAGCGTGTGGAGAACATTGACCATGAATTCTGCGAGCCTGGCGAAGAAGACACCTTCTTCGTCGCCGACCTCGGCGAGGTCTACCGCCAGCAGCTGCGCTGGAAGATGAACCTGCCGCGCGTCAAGCCCTTTTACGCCGTCAAGTGCAACCCCGACCCCAAGGTCCTCCGCCTCCTGGCCGAGCTTGGCAACGGCTTCGACTGCGCCTCCAAGGCCGAGATCGAGCAGGTCCTGGACATGGGCGTCGACCCGTCGCGCATTATCTATGCCCAGCCCTGCAAGACCAACTCGTACGTCCGCTACGTCGCCTCCAAGGGCGTCCGCGCCATGACGTTCGACAACGCCGACGAGCTGCGCAAGATTGCCAAGCTCTACCCGGACGCCGAGCTGTTCCTGCGCATCCTGACCGACGACAGCTCGTCGCTGTGCCGCCTCAGCCTCAAGTTTGGCGCGTCGCTTGACACCACCGACGGCCTGCTGGCCCTGGCCCGCGAGCTGAACCTCAACGTCGTCGGCGTCTCGTTCCACGTCGGCTCCGGTGCCTCCGACCCCCAGGCCTTCCTCAAGGCTGTCCAGGACGCCTATGCCGTGTTCAGCCAAGCCGCCACGCACGGCTACAGCCTCCGCACCCTCGACGTTGGCGGCGGCTTCTGCAGCGACGACTCGTTTGAGGGCATGGCCACCGTGCTCCGCGACGCTCTGGACGAGTACTTCCCGCCCCATCTTGGCGTGACCCTGATTGCCGAGCCCGGTCGCTACTTTGTTTCGTCCGTGTTCACCATTGCCTGTAACATCATTGCTCGCCGCACGCTCGAGGACCCCGAGCCGGCCCTGAACGGCAACGACCGGCGTGACCCCAGCTACATGGTGTACGTCAACGACGGCTTGTACGGCAACTTCAGCAGCATCATGTTCGACCACCAGAATCCCGTGGCCAAGGTGCTGACCTCCAACGCGCGGTTCCTGTACGACACCGAGGGTGCCCATGCGACCACGGCCGACGCTGGTGCCGCGGGCACCGAGTACTCGATCTGGGGCCCGACCTGCGACGGCATTGACCGCATCACGGAGAGCATCCGCTTTCGGCAGACGCTGGACGTGGGTGACTGGCTGTACTTTGAGGACATGGGCGCGTACACGAGCTGCTCGGCCACGCGCTTCAACGGCTTCACGGACAACCACGACGTCATCTACGTGTGCAGCGAGCCGGGTGCCCGCGCGCTTCTCGGGATGCACTAAAACTAAAAAAATTGTCAAGACTGCGTGCCTCTTCGGTTGAGCCATGTCGCTGTGGTGGGATGTACTGGCCGGACGAAACGAAACAGCTCTTGCCACAAACCGTTATTGAGAAAAAAGAACGAAGAGGATGCCAGAAGAACACGTCCATGGCAGTTCCAAGAAGAGACTTAAAAGGTTCCGTTAATGCTGCTGTTGTCCTTGTTCAAGGAGCCAAAGCAAGGGATCATCATACGTTTGCTGCTGTTATTGTTTACTTACATTCGTACCCCCAAGGACCAAAAGTTATTGCCCCGTGCTCTGATGGTTTGCATTGCAATGGTCCATCTTTTAGAAACAGATTTCTGATTTAAACATCAACCAAAATTAAAAGGTTTTCAAAATAATAAGTATATCAAGCTCCGAATTTCGTAAAGTACTGTATGACATTGTTAAAAATAAAACCGGATTCCCACGTGTCACGCCATTGCCGTCCACACCGTTGGAGGAGATAGTGGGTGCTACATGTACATCGGAGAGTTTTGCGGCTACCCGTGCGTTTTTACATGTTGACCTTTCGGTTTTCCGTTGGGGGCCGTTCCTATCCTTGTATTTTGTACTTGGCAAGGCATCAATGGTAGTTGACATCCGTACACCGACATGTGGCTCTCTTTTTGACCCCTGTACGGAGGACACAATTGACATGGTTTTATACGAGACAAAACCTGCACACCTAACAAGTATTTGGTGTAACAAGAAAATGTGATAGTGACATGTCCAGAGGAAACTCATAATTTGTACATTTCTTTTTTGATTAAAACATACAGACATATATATTGATATAAAAAAATGACAATAAACGAAAAGCACCTCAGACCCTGTATTCCTTCCACTTTATTTCCATGAAACCCCCTTATTCCAAAAGGGGAGCCAAAATGATCATGTTTCCAGCAAATATTTGTCGTTTTATTCGGCCGGTGTCTCACTCTTTCTTTGCATGCATACTTGGCCCATTGTCACTCTCTTTCGAGCCTTTGCCGTGTCTGGTGACGTCGCCTGCATGCTGCATGGTGCCACGGGAGACGCACTTTGCTAGATAAGGAGGTGAATTATTTTTCCACTGTGTATTGTATCGCTTTACCTCTTTGTGTGCATCGTGACACATGGATTTCACATGGCAAAAAGGAAACAGAAAAAAAAAGAAAAGAAAAGAAAAAAATCACGACGTCGACATAAATGAAGCAGTAAAAGTGACGGCAGGAGGTATGGCCACAAGAAGCGGAAGCCTTGCTTCCAGCAGACACCATAAGCCACAGGGTACAAAAGTCTCATAATCCTGTGACAAAGTGAGACAAAAAAAGCCCAGAGACGCAAGTCGTCCGCATATGCGTATGGTCCTATGTGAGCTGTCACATTTTCTTCCATTCTTTCGGCAGCCGGCCAGGAAGCTGAATTGTTTGCACTGCTCTGTCGAGTCGCTGGCAAGAACATGAAATAAATGGACACATCAAAGGAGACAAAGTGCTGCACGTCTCCTTCGGCTTGCATACACCAGCAAGACCGACTCGGAACGCCTCCTCATCATTGGCGTTCAACGTCTTGAAATTTCCTGGTAAACGATGTAATTCTTTCCGTCTTCAGGTCTCCCATTCGCAGAGTATGGGAATCTGGGAAAATATAGCGATGTGTTATGAAACGAAATTGTTTATGTTTCCAACAGGAAACAATGTAGGGATGCACATCGTATAGAGTGTCAAACTTATCCGTGACCTTTCCGAAGTCGGCCCAAAATGAGAGACGAGCATAAGACAACGCTTGCTCTCGTGTCACGAAGATATGTAAGACATCATGCCCTGAGGAGACGCAAGGATGCTGTCGTGTGGCAGGTTGTGCAAAAAGGCTAGAAAGAGACACCCCAACAGAACGAAAGCAGTGTCATATTCACTGGATACGTTTTCACTGGGTTTTGTTTGGCCTCCGATTTTTCAAGACTTGCCGCCGTTACCCTTACGGTATCGGGTGCACACCATCGTGATTTTTCTTCTGCTCCTGCGTTCCATTCATGCAATGCAGCTCTAGGGGAAGAGAGCTATACCAAATACGGGACGAGTATATGTTTCTCCTTCTCTTTCTCCCCCCTTTTGTGTTTCACTCTCTTTTGTGAAGACAGAAATTGAAGGGACTTCATCGCAGAAGAAACAGACGGACCAGTGGCTTTACCAATGGCAGGGTCAAGAGGCAGGGTCGGAGACAGGGGCAAGGAAGCAAGGGACCATGGAGCTCTCCTTGGTCGGGTTGGGCCTTTCCCGCGCACCTATTTAGCTAGAAGCTTGTCTTGATGTGACTACTCGGATTGTAAGGATTTTCTTGTAAAAAACTCGAAAAAGACGGGATTGGCCTGGCTGTGGTTCCATTGGGATGCATGGTGACCTGGCAGCGGCCCAAGCTTCCACTGCGGTCCAACGAACGATCGTTATGCATTGTGCTTTCATGCAGCACGATAGCACCTGTTGGGTGCTCGATATCAATATGCATATTCTTCTCATTTTTTGTGGTGGCCCCTGTCCCGCCTTGCTGACGGGAAGACCAAATGTTGCTGCAGCAAGTAGATGCAAGAGGGAGAGGAAAAGACAATTGAGCAAAGTGCATCTCACATCCGGCCCGATCCAGGTTTGCGCTCTCTCACATCACAATACCCTTTTGTGTTGGATGTAGCCAGAAGACGCCAAGGTGCGGATCATTGGGTGGCGCAACGAGGATCGCGAAAATTTTTTCACAATGTTTCTCGTTTATTTACCCCCTTTAGGTCAAGGTCCAGTCCTATCTGCAGGTCCAAGTAATTACTTTGTACTTCTCAGCAGACTGTGACAAGACAACGAGGTAGAAGCAATTTGTTTTCTATGCCTTGGGAAACAGCGTGCGTCAAGATGCAAAAAGGTGAGACAAACGCTTAAGTGTACAGCTGCAAACAAATCCAGCTGAAAAGCAGCGGTGACAAAACTGCCCCCATCCGCTGCGCTGTTGCATTTTGTCCTCAACAAACGGGCTGGATCCTGCGTGAGATAACTGACGCAAAAGAAAGCAAAAACAAACAATAGTGCATCAAATATTGGCATTCCAAACCTCGCTTGAGGCGCAAATCGGAAGTACAATTTGACGATCTTCGGAGAAATGACCTCAGACCGGTCGGTGAGTCCAGTGGCGTATGCCGTACAACTCCGTTCTTCCCACCAGTTTGCAAATGTGTACCGTTCACAGAGTACATTACACAGTAATTGTGAAAGCACTTTGCGAAGCAATAGGTAAACACGTCTGCAAGTCGTAGCTTATTCTCCCAACATGCCCAGCCTTGCAAGGTTGGAGAAGGGTATGAGCACGGATCGACTTCGGCACTCGCCAAGGCTTTTGCTGTGCACTGGACGTAAAAATAGAAAAGAGAACCCACAAGCAGGTGCAATCGATAAGGTTGCGGGCCAGGGGGACGTGTGCAGTGACAATAGGCACTGGACGATTGACGGGCTTTCGTAACAGAGAGCATTGTGCCAGCAGCCGAGACAATCGCCTCTGTAGGCATCGTATGTGCGGACGGCAAAGAGGGTTGCAGCACTTGCAAGGGCGAATGGAGATATGGTGAATCCGGATAGGACGAGATGCGATTTTGTTGGGTGCCTCCTGATTCAGTTTGGTCAACAAACGAGCACAGACGCTGAGGCCATTGGCTGGCACTGGGATGGCCACAGCTGCCTTTATTGCCCGATGCAAAAGCAAGGGGTAGGGTCATTTGCAACGGGTGCCTGAAGGCTGCAGGCGAAAGGGCGAAAAACGAGTTGCAGACGACGCAGCAATTGGTTAGCAATAAGGAGAGAAGCAAACAAAAAAACAAAACAAACAATCGAATCGGGACACACTCCTTCACGAGATGGTAGGGACTGGGGAACACAAGGCTTACATGAGTCTCGGCTTAATTCAGGATCAAACACTCAACACAGGCCGCATCCATGCTGGGCGATAGGAGGTGCGAATCGTGTACAGAAGAAGAAATGTGATGTAGTGATTCTAGGTCTCCTTTACGGAATATCCGATCTGGGGAGAAAAGGGGCGGCGGAAATGGACAGTGGTCGCAGCTTCTCTCGTTCATCGTTCGCACCTCGTTCGCTCTTTCTGCAGTTGATCACTCTCTGCTTACGCTCTAAGCCCGCACAACACATCTATCAACAAGTCGGGAAGGAGCCGACCCTTGCTTCTTGCCTTACAGTCCTCTGGGAATGCTCCCATCTACGTCACTGCGTAAATCGTACAAAGTAACTTTACAGAGCAGACAATACTTGTCATTGGCTGCAGCGTATGTGGGTCTGTGAGCCTTGAGCAATAAAAACGTCCAAGAAACTGCTAAGAATAAGGTAAAAGCAATTCAATCCGGCACAAAGCAAGACCAGGTTTCGAACAAGAAAAGAACGGCAAGGGGTGGGTCGCCGGAAGCCGCGATTGTTACCTGCAGAGATGCAGGAGGGCTGTGGGAGTGTGGCTAGCTTCTCTGACCAGTTCCCTTGATGCTGAGGAAGGCGCTGATGTCTTTGGACCCGCTTTTTTTACTCACGCGGGCATTCTTTTTTTCTTGGTAAAAATAACAACGGACTATTCCAGATAGGATCACACGAACCTGTGGTCGCGCTACACAACAGCGTTGAAGACTGCAGTGGACGACGCCCACAGGGAACAAGCTCACCCTTTCAAGCACAAGGCACGAGGCCCAATGTGAGCCACTTGTCCCTCTTTGGATAATAACTACGAGAATGGTGAAAAGAGGCCAGGAGTGAAAGATGCCTGAAACGAAGGAAGGAACCTTGCGTTCTTTGCTCCTCGTCGTGGTCCGACGAGTCTGCACAAGTATGCAGCATTGGGAAGGAACGACCAAGCCAGAGAGGAAGCACGGCAGGAGCGAACGCAAGGCTTCCATCCCCCTAGCATTTGTCTTCTTCACCCCTTGTTTCCTGTAAGTAATACGGGCATGGCCGATGTACATTGGTCTTCTTTTCTTCTTTCAATGGCAAGCCAAGCATGGAGCTTGAAGTGACGCAGACATGAGACTTTCCGGACGCTCACGTGGTTTAATATAGCGGGCTTCTATTTGGCCACACTTCACCGGAACGCTGTTTCTCACCGTAGCACACCTGAGTATCGAATGCGTGGACGGTTGTGGTACGAACGTTGGCGGAAGCTCCCACCTGCTGGTCGTTCTATTCGGCCTTTCTTCTGCGGCCGGTTTCCGTTCTTGCCGTAAACGATGCGCACCTTGCCTCGTCGATACCGTAGGCAACCGTGCTTTCCTGCGTCGTACTTTTTCGCGGTCTGTCCTAGCGAGTCGTTACGCCGCTGGCTCCTTCCTTCTCGCAATGTCGGAACGAACATGAATAAAACGGGAAGCAAGTCTGTAGCTCCTGCCCTTGCTAGCGCGCTGTAGCTGGACTCGAAGTTACTGCGTTCCTGTGCCCTATTTTCGTCTGGACGGCCTTTGATTCGCCGGTTCCTAGCATGTCTCACCGGAGCTCTTTGCCCTCGAGCTCCTGTGATGATTTTGCCTCGCCCCTTGGGATGCAGTGAGATACATTACTCCGTATATATTTCGTACTGTGATGACTTTTACCGCCTCGCGTTACCACCTCTCGTAGTGATGTATCTTTTCTTTTCCTGTGACTAGTTTCTCCCTGTCGGGCTGTTCGCACTCTACGTGTCACCGGCCCTTCCAACCTGGTTTCCTATCGACTTATCATTCTACTCTCCGGCCGCTTCTATTCTCATAAGATGACGTTGAAACGAAAAGCCCTTTCTGATTCCCTGCTCGATTCCGGATTTTTCGGTCACAACTGTTGGCTTGACCGAAATCTCATCCTCTCTCTTGGGCATTACGTCGTACCTGCTTTCCTTTCTGCATGACTCTCACCACTATTTCTCAACCAACAGATACCAATCTACAAATTGACCGATTGGGTTAGCGCGGGCGTAGAACTGGTCTCATGACCTCCTAAGCGTCGAAAAGAAAAAGAGAAAAAAGAAATAACAGTGACGACAAAAGGGAAGGAAAATAAACGAAAATTAGGAAACGAGCCAAACGGTGGCCGGTAAGTCACCGATCTCTGGAAACCGGCCAGATACAGGTAGTGTTCCTTTTTTTTTTTTTTTTTTTTTTTTTTTTTTTTTTTTGCTTCTGCAAAGACAAAGAGGCAAGGTACGACATGCTCCGTACTGTCGTCATTTTCATCATTCGACAGGGCTTGGAGGAGGAGAGGAGGAGGGGTGTGGTTGGATGCAACTCCGCCCTGCTGCATGTGAAGGTGAAAATACCCCTCCTCCCTCCTTGACGACCGACTCGCAGCGAGAAGAGAGAGACGCGAGGGAGGGAAGCAATGCATCTTCTGCCTGTTCTATTTTGCCTCTTCGTGATGGTGGGTGAACTGCCTCATATTCTGGTCCATGCGTTGATCTTCTCTGTGCCTCCTCTCCGCATCGTGCCTTTGCCCATTTGCTCTTTCCTTTCCGCCTGCGGCCAATTTTCACCGACCTCTCCACCTCTGCCCTCAGTTCCGTAGCTTCCTCGACAGGTCACACAGACATCGTCTGCTGCTTCGGCACTGCTAGCTGTAACTAGCGCTGTAGCGCTGCTTTAGTGCTTGCATTTCAACCTCTCACGACTACCACGCCGTTTCGATACGAAAGCTCACCCCAAAAGACAACAAAAATACCAACCACCGCGGAATTGGTCGCCTTCCGCGGGACACATCGCCAATGTCCTTAAAATGTGTCTGTTTGAAAATTTGCAAATGGGGATAGGGTGGTGTGGACTCTGCGTAATGCACACCTTTGCCAATGTTGCGAAAAGTGGCCGAGATGTGGTCAAGTGAGGTCCCGATTTCTGTTACTATTTTTCATTTCGTCCGCATGGTTCAACACAGGCGGACCTGGGTCTGATTTTTGGCTATTTTGGCCTTCTTGGTCATTTACGGCCTGTCTGGATTTGTTGAGAGAACTTGTAAAAAACGATACGTCAGTTTTCTGCAGCTCCTCGCTTTTGCCCACCATCGTACTAGGCTTGCCAAGAGCTAGTCTTCCAGGACGGAATACAGAGGCCGTGTGAAGCTGGCACCGGTTTAGCATGCTGTGCATCTATCTGAAACCTATCATTGAATCTTTTACAGACGTTCAGCCTCCAGCAGACGTTCTCCCTTTGCCGTCAAGACCCTGGGCGTGAGATCAAAACCAGATCAGCAGTTCCTCTCCAGGGCTAAAAGTCGTATGAGGTGGAACGAATTGTCGCAGGTCTTTGGGGGGAGAAAGATCAAACAAACCTCTCATTGATGGCCCAAATAAAAATGAGAATAAAAATCTCGTGGCGTTCCAATGCATTTGCCTTGTCTCTATGCAGCCCTTTGTCTTTCCCTCTTCGACTCTCTCGTAGTAATGTCCCCTTTTCTTTCTTTGCTGTCAGTCATTGGAAAGGGAGCAGCTTCCAGGCTCCGTGTGATTCTTCCATTCAATCTCTACTTTGGTTGAGGATCGCCATGTACGACAACGTGCTGTTTTAATGCATGATCGCCGACAGCATAGTATTGGCTGCGTGTAATTCTCGATACCGGCACACTACTCGAAGACGGATACACCAGTCCTCCTCTCTACACGCTTTTCTCGCTTCCGCCACCTTCGCGAGCCCCGTCCTATGCCGTCCTCCGGGATCGCAGGCTCGGGATGCTCAGCAGGTCAGAAAAAAAAAGATGCAGCAGGACAGGCTAATGACCCAAAACAAGCCCAACATCAAAGAAGGCACATCAAAGAAGGCAATTTTTGGCCAAAGCTGAACAGCAGCACACACCTTCTCAACGATCCATTAATTCAACAGGACCGCCAAGCAGAATCGCTTAAAGGCATCTGTCGAGAGCCGATGCTGTCCTGCATAAAAGGACGCCGACGCTTTGCTGAAGTCCACTTGTCCACAATATGCTTGCTCTTCTTAGCGCGTGGCCCGTCTCATAAAGAGGCACATGATTCCTCGAAAAAAAAAAGTGAACGAGTCTCTTCTTGGCAGTCCCCACTTCCTGCTCTGCAGACATATTGCTGCATGTATCGAGGCTCCCTTACGTCTGACAAAACGGAAGCTGCGTTGCAAAAGTGTCGATATTTGCATGGAAGATGCCCACCCTGTGGATGCATACAACGTGCGAGAGGCCAGGAACGACTGGTGACTGCCAGTTGAGGCCAGTCTTGCGCGGCACGCGCCTTCCCAATTATCGTGAAGTGTTTACTTGCCCCTAACGACTTCTTTTGCCCAATGCAGGCCGGCAATGGGAAAGAGCATAACAGCATGGTAGCGTCTCTTGCCCCTTTTCTGCCAATTTGCCACATGATGCCGGAGCCTTGTCGTTCCTACATCGCAGGACCAAGGTTTTCCCTTCATGAACGCCCTTCCAACACCTTTCATTGGATGAATCGCCCCTCCCCTCTTTTTCACTCTTTAATTACCGTACGATCTGATTGTGTGAAGATATCCTTCACAAAATGCCAAGCGTATTGTCGAATACAGCACAGAGGACTATGGTTCAGCTGTAATAACAGAGCTCCTCCCAAAGTATAGTAAAATCAGCACGATGCAAACCAGGTCACCGTCATCCTGCCGTCTTGTCGTCGTGTCTTACATCTACTCGGTGCACCCCCTTTTTCACAGTTCGTTTAGTTTTTCAGGAAACGGCTTTCCTAAGCTCCAAGAAAAATTGTCCCTCCTAGCAATTCTCAACAAAGACACCGGCTTCTGACTTTTGACTTTTGACTTCTCCCTCGCCTGCCGACTCCCGTACGTCTCAGCAAAGCACTTCTACCAAAACGGATCGGAACGCATTGTTGCCCAGCCTCAATTTGATCGCCGTTCCCTTATCCCACTGTCAATCCTCAGCTCCCATTTGCTGCCTTCCATCACTCTCCTTTTACTCCTCACGTCACCTGTCACTTTGTACACGCCTATCGCCCCTCCACTTGTTTCGAAGTTCGTCATCATTTGCATCCTTTCTCGAAACCAGGCCAAAGGCAGCATCCAGGCCAGGTTCTTACATTGCCCCGTTCGTCCTGCTGATCTGCACAATCATATTATACACCTTTATATCTATTTACAAATTCCCCTCCCTTCCGTCAGCTCTGACTTGACTCTCGGCCTATCACTTACAGCCTTGTTACCAGGAGTATTTCTGCATCTGATTTCAACAATCCTCTCTTTTTCAAGAGCCTTCCATTACAAAACCCGAAACAATCTCTTGAAGCGCTTGCACCAAGTGGACTTGATTTGGTCTACCCAACTCCAACCGTTTACACCTGTAAGTATAATTTTCTAACAGCTGTCTTGGTGGCCCTGGCCCCTTTCAAGAAGTTGCATGCCTCCTTTCGCAGCCTTTCGAGCCTTTTCCTACCTGTGCCCCAATTGTATCCTTATCGATATCGACCTATCCGCGTCCCCTGCCATGACACACTTCTATCCGCTTGCAACCCAACAAGGTGCGGCATTGGGAGACGGGCGACAGCACCGCAGAGTACAATACGCAGGGAGGCAGCTGGTAGGGGAGGACGACACTTGAGAAGCGGCAAGCGACGCTGCATGCACGCGGTTGGAAGACTCACAACGCTCCACACTGGCGGTTGCCTGCTCGCGGGTTGGTCCCGTCAAAGATTGTCTTGTGCTCGCTTGGGCATCCTGCATGTTGGGCATAGTGTGCTACATTTGTCTCTGTCTCTTGCCTCCTGGGCTCCTTGATCATGCTGTTCGACGCGCAACTCGCTCTTGCTTTCGCTTCTCCCTCCAAACCTTCTTCACCTCCTCCACTCTCCGTCCACTTGTCCTGTCCATTCCGTGCTCTACACAGTAAGATACCTCAGCGTGCTCAGTTTCAACTGTTGCTTTTTTTATGGAGCTTGGCCAGGGCACGAGGAACCTGCGCCTGCTGCCCATCAGTCCACCCAGCCATCATCCTGGTCGATCCGCCGCCTGGCGCAGGCGACCTGGGCTCGCTGGGCTGCTGGGCTCCTGGGCAATTTGGGGCATGCCTGGTTGCGCGCTAGTGCGCTGCGTAATCCACTACAAGCTGGGTCGTCCCCGCCGCCAACAGGGGTCACCCGCACCGCTTTTCAGTTTGTCGCTCGCTGCCACTGGCGCTGAATCTTAGCGCCTCCCCAAGGCGACCTGACCAGAACCGAAACTTGGGTCTTGGGTCTTGGGTCTTGGGTTTTGGGTTGTGCTGCATGCCACTTTTTTCCAGTCTCCGCCAAGCGCCACCAGCCCGGCTGTTGCTGCGCCTGGAAGGTTGAGCACGAGAGCCAAAGCGGTGCATCGTACGGAGTCTTTCGTGCCCAAATACGGGAGTGCGGAGTTGAAAACGGACACCCATCCCGTCCTCGTTTCATCCGGCGCGGTGGGCCTTTGTCCTCCGTCCTTGCCTTCGACGGCTCCACTGGGGTTGGACGCCGTTTGGTCCTGGCGTCTTCGCTGTCATCCCGTCTTTTCCGCGCTCGCTGGCATGCGCTTCGCGTGCGCTCTTTGCCTCCCGGAGCCCGGAGGAGCGGGCTGCAAAGCGCCCCCAGGTACCTGTACCCCTCCAGACAGTGGCAACCCCCTCAGATCGCATTGTCCAGGTTGATGTTGGGGTCGCTGTACCTGTACTCCGTGTTGGCGCGGCGAATGGTCGCCAGCCAGTTGCTGGCCAGCACTCTGTTCTGGCCCCGACCGGATTGGCTGCCGTGACTTGGCCTTGCCTTGCACAGAGGAACCTCACCACCCTGGCAAAAAACAGCCGCCACACCCCTCTCGTCCCATCGCTCTTTGCCTCTTTTTACCTCCTGTCCCCACCCATCGTCAATTCGTCGTCTGCTTTTTCTCGAGCATCCCCCGGCTGTTTTGTCTCCGTGCTTTTTTGTCCCTTCCTTTTATCTTACCTTTTCCCCTTTTGTCCGACTTGTTGCCATCGTGTGCACGTTGCTCACAGACGCATCAACAATTTTCAATGTTCCTGAAAATACAGAGTACGTCAATGACTAGCATCAGTCTACTCTTTCCTTTCTTGTGTCCTCCCAACAGCAAAACCGTTACGTCGTACGTCGTAATTCGTACTTGCCCTGTTTGTCCCATTCCCTGCCCCATCCGCCCACAGCTCCGTCATTCCTTCCCTGTCAAGTGCTGCCATGCTAGGGCGCCTACCCGCTCAATCAGCACAGTCGACCTGGACCTGCTTTCTGGCCCCATGGCCCTATCCTGGTCCCCATGCCCCTTCCTCCTCTCACACTACCCCCGCCCCTCTTGTCACCAATCCTTTCCTCCCCTCCTGCCCTTTGTCTTCCTTTCCCACTTTTTCTTCCCACTTCCCAGTTGGCCCCTCAAAACAGACGTCAAACTAGCAAACACCTCAACACTCAGCACTCAACACCGCACCACCGCAAAATACACACGTCGCGCGACACTTTGTCCTTTCGCCTCGTCTTTCTCACAATCTGTCCGTGTTCACGATCCCTCTTGTTTGTGCTCCTGCCTCCCTTTCGTTCAAGCAAGTCCCCTGTCCTCGAGTCGTATTGCATTTTCCCGCCGCGCCGTTCCCTATATGCTGCTTGCTGTTTACGTGTGGCTCGCCCCTCCCCGCCTTCCCTCCTTCCCTCCCCCTCCAGTCACCTGCAACTGTGCATGCGCGCGCCGAAAGCTAAAACAAGCCCGCTGAATTGTTTCTCCTCTTTTCACCCCTTCGTCTCCCTCTCTCTTTTTCTCTCTCTTCTCTTTTGTTTCTCTCCACCAGAACCACCTTTTTCCTCTCTCAGTGGCCCTTTTTCGCCCAGCTGACCTTCTTCTGACACTCGAACAGCTGCATTCCTCTCTCGTCTCGCATTCCGGTCTGCCGTCCACTCATCGCAGAATCCAGCAACAAAAGTACCTTTCAACGGTCTCACCTTGAAAAACACCAGGCTCGCCCTCCACAGCCTTTTTTATTTCGCTTCCTAGGCTCGTTTTGCTGCTAAAACCGACTCACCTCCCAACCTCGCACTGTCGCACACCACCTCTTCGTTTTCCCACCTCCCCGCACCAGTGGTTCTGCACCTGACCCTGGCCTTTCAGCGAACGAAGAAACGAAGGACAGACCAAAAAAAAACACATAAACGACCTCACGACAAGTCGCCCTCTCGCAAATTGACCTGCACGCCAGACACGCTCGAATTCAATCCCGTGCTCGTCTCTGCTGAGTATTGGTGCTTTCGTGCTTCGCCTTCTCTTCGTACCCTTGTTCTTCTCCCTTTTGCCCAACACGGCCGCCTCAACGCCCTCCACCTTGTACCTCTGCACCTCTGGGCCCAGGCTCACCCGCAACGCCATTGTGCATCTCGAACGTCGGTAGCAGCCGCCGTGAAACTGCAACGCATTCTGAATTATGTCGCAAAGTCGGCCGTCAGCCTTCAGCAATCTCCGCATGGGGGGTAAGTTTGGACTCCGTAGCGGACCGACGCAATGTGCCGCGCGCCCTCCGTCTGTTCTGGTTCGTCTATTCGTGGTGGCCGTCAATGGAATGCTAACAATTGCCCTTTTCTGGCTTCTACAGAGGTCGTCCGTGAGAAAGTCCAGGACGGTGTGACTGGCGAAACGAGAGACCTGCAGTACACGCAGTGCAAGATCGTTGGCAACGGCTCCTTTGGCGTCGTCTTCCAGACGAAGCTCTCGCCCTCCAACGAGGATGCCGCCATCAAGCGTGTCCTGCAGGACAAGCGGTTCAAGGTTTGTTTGCCCCAGGCAGACTCGTCAAGCGTTCAAGCGTTTCTCACGAGGCAATCGAGACCAGCCCTCCGACTAACGTTTTTGCCCTCTTCTCTAGAACCGTGAGCTCCAGATTATGAGAATCGTCCGCCACCCAAACATTGTTCAGCTGAAGGCCTTTTACTACTCCAACGGAGAACGCGTAAGTTTGTTCTGGATGTCGCTTTTTTTTTTTTTTTTTTTTTTTACTCTGGCCTTGATGAGGCCGTATTGGCTACATTGTATCACCGCACCTCCTGAGTCGACCCGAGGCGTGTAAAGCTGACGAACTGTGCTTCTCCATGTCCATAGAAGGACGAGGTGTACCTGAACCTGGTCCAGGAATACGTCCCCGAGACGGTATACCGCGCGTCCCGCTTCTTCAATAAGATGAAGACGACCATGCCCATTCTGGAAGTGAAGCTGTACATCTACCAGCTGTTCCGTGCCCTCGCCTACATCCACTCGCAGGGCATTTGCCACCGCGACATCAAGCCGCAGAACCTGCTTCTTGACCCGACAACGGGCATTCTGAAGCTTTGCGATTTCGGTAGCGCCAAGATCCTTGTCGAGAACGAGCCCAACGTCTCGTACATCTGCTCCCGCTACTACCGAGCCCCGGAGCTGATCTTTGGCGCCACAAACTACACGACCAAGATTGGTATGTCTCATTCGAACCTCCCCCCGTCGTGCCTTTTCTTTTCTTAGTTTCCTTATTCTTTATATTGTTATTCTCGGTTTCATTCTAACAAACGGTCTCCTCAGATGTCTGGTCAACTGGCTGTGTTATGGCGGAGCTCATGCTCGGCCAGCCGCTGTTCCCCGGCGAATCTGGAATCGACCAATTGGTTGAGATCATCAAGATCCTGGGAACGCCGACGCGTGAGCAGATCCGGACGATGAACCCGAACTATATGGAGCACAAGTTCCCCCAGATCAAGCCTCACCCCTTCAACAAGGTCTTCCGCAAGGCCGACGCCAATGCCCTTGACCTCATCCAGCGCCTCCTTGAGTACACGCCCACGGAGCGGTTGGCCGCTGTTGATGCCATGGTGCACCCCTTCTTTGACGAGCTGCGCGACCCCAAGACGAAGCTGCCTGACTCGAGACATCAGACCGGCACGCTCCGTGACCTGCCGCCTCTGTTCAACTTCACTCTGCACGGTATGTTTTGGTGCTATTGTACGTCCTCCCAACCAAAAATGGAATGCTAACTTTTTTACCTTTTCCCCCACAAAGAATTGTCGATTGCCCCGAACCTCAACCACAAGCTGGTGCCTCCCAACATGGTCCCGGTTCTTCAGTCGCAAGGCCTCGACATTGACAACTTCACGCCGTTGTCACGGGAAGACATGATGGCCAAGCTCGATTGAGACTAACGATTGAATGGCCTCACGCTCTCCTGAATAACGAAACAAAATACGAAAAATAGCAGAAGTGGAAACCGTCGCTGATGCCGCAGCGGCTGCAACTTAATCGGTGACAGTTTAAGCTGCGGCAAAGGCTGCGACCCATTTTGTCTCGTTTATTCTTTTTTCACGTCATTTTGAAGAGAAACGACATCTGATCCTCGTCCCCTGCCCCCTGCCTTGGATATCCCGACAGCTGAGCCATTCCTCGTTCGTCTTGTTGTTGCTTTTATTGGGGCATATACCAGCTCTTTGTCTCGCTGCGAGCCTAGAGATGGTAGGGCCAGAGCAAGAGCAAAAGAGTGGGATGTTGGGTGTCTTGAGATGAAGATCACACCCTATGTTCACGAATGGGGCCTTGGGACATGCTGAATGGTGCTCCTGACAAAAACTGAAGCTGTCATTGCAGCCACCTACGACGATTCGAACGCCATGCTGCTTTTCCCCGTGTGTGGCATACGGAAACCGGCCTTGCACCTTTTGTATCATTTTTCATTTGCCTCAGCTGGGTGCCTAGTTGGTAACTGGCTGGAGTTCATGAAAAACAGAGGTGCCTAGATTCGGATCGGATATGGAAGTGGGAGGGAAAGGGGTCGAAAATGGGCATACGGGAGGGAGAGGAGTTGGGCTTCTGATAGTTTTTGGCTTCAATTGCTTCGGGGTCTGGGAGTTTCGTTTGTTCTGCTTACCGCCTCACGTGGCCCATTTGGCCAACAAAAAAAAAAACCAACGCGGAAGCTGCTGCAACTGGGAGCGAGATATGACATGACATTGGGGCTTTTGCTGTTTTTTATTCTCTTTTTTATTCCTCTGTTCTATTTCATTTCTCTCTTGGCGCCTTGCCCGTCTGTCTCTGCCTCCTCACTTTCTGTTTTCTTTTTCGTATGTCTCTTGTGCCGTTCTGCTTTTGTTCTTTCGATCTCGCCACACCCCCTTTACCATTTTCCTCTTTAGATTTCTTTTCTACTTCATGGCATACGATGGCCTTAGTTTGTTTCAGACATCGTATACAGTATGTACGGGTTACCGTCTTGCTATTTTACTCTGTTTCTGTCTTTACTGTGTCCGGTGGTGGACTGTTGCTCCTGCGCCCCGTCTCTCGGCCTCGCTTCTGCGCCGTTCCGTGCCTAGTCTCGTTCTTTTAAGACAACGCCTTGCATTTTTCCTTTACCGGCTGCCTGCCTATCGCTCGCAGGGACAGACCGTCTCTGTCTTTTCCGTGTTTTTTTTTATCAAATATCACAATCGTTCCGTGGCACCTCTGGCAGTTCCAGATATGCCATGTTTTGCATTGACGGAGAAAAGTCTATTCGCATTACATACCATTGTGCCGGAGTGACTGGAGTAAGAGGTCTAGGAGCCTGGAGAGAATCGAAAGGAGCAGGATGAGGGAATTATGAGGGTGTCTTCTTATTCATCCCTTTCATCCCGAGTTCTTGTTTATACATTTTGTATTATTTTAGTAGAGGTATTGCAACATGAATAACATTGATGGCTGCGATGGTTATTTCTAGGACCAGTTCACACGCCTTTGACATCAGTGGCAATAAAGTGAAGCTTCACACACGTCTTAATCGACTTGTATTCGTAAAAAACAGGGTAACCAAATCGACCGACCTCCTAAGAGTCATCGCCGAGGGCTTTATCGCACCTGCCTCGCGTGACCATTGTGGTTCTTTTGCCGGCAGATTATATTCTGTGCAATGACGACGTTCGCTCTTCCTCTTTCCGTGGGTTGGTTGTTTCGCCCGGGGTGCGGAAGGAGCTATGACCACCTGCGCATGCGAACACTTGATGCCCAAGATCCAAGGCACCAATGCATACAGGCCAATGCAGGTCGGCCGCCTGGGCCACTTTGACCAGCGTTTTTCTTAGCGCCGAAACACCAAGCTGGCAGGATGTCGCACAGAGGTGGTTGCCGGCGTTTATGGGGCACGCGAATGTTCCCTTTTGCGTGTTCTCTTTTTCTTATTTTTTTCTCGCGTTCCATCTCCAGATCGTCACAGCGAGCATCACGACCTACGGCCACAACTGTCGGCGACTGCGACGTGTATTTCCATCATTTGGTCCTCTGCATGCGACATTCATCCCAGCTGTTGCCTTCATTCATTCACAGCGTTCGAGCCCTATTCAATTGCTACCCAGCTTTCGCTGGCGGTCGAGAGATCAAAGATCCATTTGACTTTTGCTTGCGACGTCAGCGACGTCAGCGACACTTGAGTTTTGCCTGAGACGCATAGCAAACACAAGCCGCCATGGCCGACTACGACCGCCGCGGCGGACACAACAACTACCAGAACAACCGCAAGCGGAGATACAGAGGTGCGCCCCCCTCAACCATTTGAACATCCCTGGCTGAGGATCTTGAAGGACGTCGTCCGACAGACTAACCCGTGCAGATGACGACGACAACGAGTTCCGCAACCAGCGCCGCCGCTCAGAGCCTCCCGCGCCTGTCCGCATCCGCCGCCGCCTGCTGGCCCTCGCCGAGTCGCCCCTGAGCCGATGGGACGACGAGGTTGTCGACATCGCCCGCCTCGTCACGAGCACCGACGACAACGGTCCCACGCGCGAGAGCTTCGTCCGTCTTGCCTGCCAGATGGTGCGCGAGCAGCCGCTCAAGACGCCCTTTGTCGCCGCCCTTCTCCTCATCGTCAACGTCCTCAAGCCCGACATTGTCGTCGACGTCCTGCGCGCCGTCGCTGCTGCGACGGAGAGCGCCATTGCCGACGGCCGCTGGCGCGAGGTGAAGCTGCAGCTTCGCCTCATCGCCTGCTTGCAGCCGTGCCTGGAGGGCGACGGCGTGTTCCCGCTGCTCGACACCTTGTTTGCGCGTGCGGTCGACCTGCAGACGGCCAGCTCCGACGACGTGATTGGCACAGAGCTGGTTAAGATCATCTTGCTGACCATTCCCTACGTCATGACGGCCGTGTCAGCCTCGTCTGCATCGTCTGCATCCTCAGACCCGGAGAACACCGACAGCGACAGCATCGAGCAGTGGCGCCAGCGCGCGGCTGACCTGATGGAGAAGACGGACATTATCGCCTCGGAGCCCCATGCGCTGCAGGGTCTGATGGACCCGTACCACCACGGCATCGACACGGGCCGCAAGGCCAAGAAGGCCAAGGGCGCCGGCGATGCCATGGAGGAGGACGACGACGACGACAACAATAACGACGACAACGACGACGACGAGACAGAGGCCGACGGCGACAACGGCCCACCGCCCGCCGAGAGCGTCATCGCCCTGCTCCAGAAGCAGCTGCAGGCCGAGGCGGCCAACGGCTGGCCGCTCACGTGCCTGCCGCGCATGCACAAGCTACCACTCGAGGAGGCTGGTCTGCAGGATAAGGCGCAAGAGCCAACCACGAGGCACCCGCTGCCGGCGATTGCTGTCCCCGAGACGGTCATTGCAGGCCCCCGCGCCCTGTTCCCCGAGGTGTACTTCTCCGTGTACGGCGCATGGGTGGACGAGGACGAGGGCTCGGCCACGAGCGCCCTCTCGCCGCAGGCTGCGGCGTTCCTGCCGCACTCGGTGCCGCCTCTGACCGACGCGGCGTCGTCGTTGATCCGCGACATCCTGCTTGATACGATCAACGGGCTCGACTTCAACCGCAACGCCACCGCGCGGTTCCTCATCGACATTGACTGCTACTTTGCCGACGGCACGTTTGTCAAGCGCGCAACGCCCTACGACCGTCTGCGCGAGATTGAGCCGGGCAAGTCGACGTGGAAGCCCGAGGACGTGGCCGTCGACACGGTGTTCGCACAGCTCTTCCAGCTGCCCCAGCCCGAGCACAAGCTCGTGTACTACCATGCTGTGCTGGCCGAGGCGTGCAAGATTGCGCCCGCCGCCATTGCGCCCAGCCTGGGCCGCGCGATCCGCTTTCTGTACCGCAACAGCCCGCGCATGGACCTGGAGCTGGTCGGCCGCTTCGTCGACTGGTTCGCCCACCACCTGAGCAACTTTGGCTTCACCTGGAAGTGGGCCGAGTGGGTCGACGACGTCGACCTGCCGGACCTGCACCCGCACAAGGCCTTTATCCTGGCCGCCATCGACAAGGAGATTCGCCTCAGCTTTGCCCAGCGCATCAAGAACACGCTGCCGGAGCCGTACCAGGCGCTGATCGACCCGAACACGGAGCAGGACGTGCCGCCGTTCAAGTACGCGGAGCCCAAGGAGGGTGCGACGGCGACGGCGACGGCGACGGCCGCCGACGACGTTCCGTTTGCGGCCGAGGGGCGGGAGCTGGCCGTGCTGCTCAAGCGCAAGGCCGCCGACGAGGACGTCCAGGCCGTCATCGAGCGCATCCACAGCCAGGCGCTCGACGCCGGGCTCGATCCCCTGGTCACGTCGACGGACGTGTTCACGACGGCCGTGCTGTGGGTCGGCTCCAAGTCGCTGTCGCACGTGCTGGCCGCCATCGAGCGCACCAAGGACCGGCTGCTGGACGCGGGCGCGGCCTCGGAGGCGGCGCGCACCCAGATTCTCGTGGCCGTCATGTCCTTTTGGGGCGCCCACTCGGGCGTGGCCGTGTCGATTACGGAGAAGCTGCTCAACTATGCGATCCTGACGCCCGACACGATTGTGCAGTGGGCCCTGTCCAAGAAGGACCAAAAGGGCGCGAGTGCCAGCCTGGCCGTCAACCACGTCGCCGAGCTCGTGTTCAACACCGTCGACAAGGTCACGCGCCGCGTGCACCAGCTGGTGGGCGCCTCGCAGACGGCGGCCGCGGCCGTCGCGGCCGCCACCCAGACCGTCGAGGCAGCCAGGGAGCGCCAGCGCAACCCCCCGCCGCCGCCGCCACCGGCCGCTGTGGCCGCCCCCAAAGACGGCGACCTCGATGTGGCCATGGACGAGGATGCGGGCGCGGCGTCGTCGACGCATGCGGCTGCGTCGGCCATGGCCGAGGCTGCGGCGGCCGCCGCGGCCGACGCCGACGCGGCAGTTGAGGCGGCGGAGGCGGCGCGCGTCCAGGCGACCGCCGACCTCGAGGCCGCGCGCGCCGCCCAAGCCGCCGAGACCAAGGCGATGCGCGACCTGTTCCGGCTGCTGGGCGACGCGCTGCAGCCGTGGCTCGCGGGTGACGACAGCGGCCTGGCCAAGGCGTGGGCGGTGCGGTGGCAGCGCGTCGTGCAGCGGCGCGCGGCCGTGGAAGAGGCGTTCTTGCGCGGCGAGGCGCAGCGCATCGCGGCGGACGAGGCGGCGGCGGCGGCGAGCAAAAACGGGGCCGACGGCGAGAGTGCATGAGAACGGGGCGAGACTCGACTCTCCAAAAAGCCATCCGTCAGACATATATGTAGCACCATGTTGCGTTGTTTGATTTTATGTTTTGTTATTTTGCTGTTTCGTCTCATGTGTACTTCGTCTTCTTCTGTTCATGTAATTTCCTGGTTCCCTCTCGGGCTACCATATTATTTTCTTTCGCATTTGCACATAGGAGGTCAAGGCGATCATGGAGGCTGCTTACAGATGGGGGTCTCATAACTACACAGGTCGTTTCTACACGTTTTGCTATCCGATGAACATGCCATCCAATGCACATCACATGCTGTTTTCTTTTCTTCTTCACCCCGCAGACGACACGTCGACTGGGTGTGGGTTGGCGGCAATCTCGCGGGCCACCTCGCGCGACCGCGCATTGTCCTCGAAGCTCAGGCGCAGCAGGTCCACGACCTCCTCGGCCGTAAAGTACAGGCTCAGCTCGCTCTCCATCCACAGGTAGCGCACCTCGCGCAGGTTGGACTGCAGCACTTCCGACAGATACTGCAGCCGCAGCCAGTTGGGCGCGTACTGCGACGTCATGGGGATGCTCGCGTCGCCTTCGCCTTCGCCGTCGGCAGGCAGCCGGAACAGGTCGTCCAGCTCCGTCACTTTCTGAATCAGGTTCGCCAGGCTAAATGCCTCGTCCTGGCTGATGGACGGCATGTCCAGCACGTCGGCAATCAGCTTCTGGGCCACGGCGTCGGCCAGCGCGCCGACCGCCTGCGACCACGCCGACGGCGCCAGCACGTCCTCCCAGGCCGCCGCCATCGACCGCACGCGCGCCACGGCGGCGTCCACGTAGTCGTCGGCGTCCTCGTCGCTCTCTTGGTGCGACGGGTAGCCGCGGCTGCTGCTGCCGCTGCCGCCGCCGCCGCCGCTCTCCTGCAGGACGTTCTGGTCGCCCCCGAGCAGGTCGCGCAGCACCGTCTTTTGCACGGCCATCTCGCGGCCGTAGGCGCGGCTGGCAAACCCCTGCAGCTTGGCCACCTCGGCATCGAGACGCAGCATCGACGCGGCTGCAGGCGGGAGACGGTCCGTCCATGCAGTGGCCACCTCGCCCAGGCGCTCGGCCAGGTACATGGCGTCGTTGTAGAGGTACATGCTGCCGCCGACGTCGTGCGCGTAAGAGTGCGGCGAGACAGCGCGGAACATGGCGAGGGCCAGCGCCGGCAGACTGAACAGGCCCGCGCCGGCAGCCGACACAGAGCTGCCCTCGTAGGCGCCCGAGGTCAGCGCGACGCCGTCCTCGAGGATGGACGTGATGAGGTCGAGCACGGGGCCCGGCATCGACGAGATGTGGTACTTTTCCTTCATGACCATTTCTCGTATGGCGGTGTCGTGCGGTTCGTTTGGTGCCGCTGGTGGTGCTTTTGTTGTGGATGTGGACGGTGCTTCCTTCTTTGCCTTTTTTGGTGACGGCGGCTTGGCTTTTGCTGGCTCGTCGTTGTCCTCTCCGCCGTCGTCGTCGCCCCAGCCCCAAGCATCCGCCGCATCGTCATCGTCATTGTTGTCTTCTGGACCCTCCTTGGCTGCTGCCTTCGGCTCTGACGGCTCGGGTACCGCCTCTTCTTCCGCCGTTTCTTCCTCTGGCTCAGCCGCGGCATCGTCGTCGTCGTCGCCCCAGGCAGCCCACGCATCGGCGCCATCGTCTCCATCGTCCTTGGCCGTGGCGTTTGATTTAGACGTGCTCGCTTTTGTTGATGCTGCTGGTCTTGAGTCCTGTTCTTGCACTTCGTCTTCTTCGTCGGACCAGGCTGTATCCCAGTCGGTCGCCTGTTCTGTTGTGCCAGTGGCTGCAGCCGGCGCGGCAGCGAGCTCCTTGCCCTCGGACCGCGAGACCATCTGCTTCTCGACCCTCTCAACCTGCAGTGGCTTGCCGAGGCCCTTGGCCACGTTGTTCCGTACCGTGTTGAGGGCCGCTTCTTTGCGCTTGGCGAGCCAGACGCGTGGTGCACTCTCGATCCACTCCTGCAGGCGGCCGAATCCGGTGTAGTGCAGGTCCGTCAGACGTGCACAGAACCCCTGTGCCGCTTGCAGGGTGCCCTCGAAGGCGGCCATCTGGTCCAGGGATGTGGGGACCGACGACGCCAGCCAGACATCGATGACACGGGCCACGAGCTCTGGCACCATGACCGAGGAGATGGACTGGACGAGGTCGGCCGGCAGCTTGTCGGCGAAGAATGAGAACATCGTGTCGAGGTCCTCGAACAGTGCGGCCACACCGTCACTTCCCGCTTCGTTCTTTGACGGGCTGTGCTCGCGAATGCCCAGCTCCGCGCCGTCGACGTAGATGCGTGGCCGCGACGGACGGGGCTGTGACAGGTCGGTGCGCGGTGCCACAATGGCCTTGTCGAGCGCGTGCCAGAGGTCCACCATGCGCCGGTCGACCTCCTTGTACGCCTTGAGCCCAACGACGGCGTCGGACAGGCTCATGGGCTCGTCGGGCCGCGTCTCGTGGATTGTCAGGGTCGCCTGCCGCTCGTCCGCCTGGACACGCACCAGCGCGCTCCACACGTGGTCGAACACGCGGTGCACGTCCGCCTTGAGCTCAAACGCCCGCAGGTCCAGCAGCCGCATCGCGCGGCACGACTTGCTCACCGGCATCGCGTCCAGCGCGCCCCACGCGCGCTCCAGCAGCCGCAGCGCGTCCAGGATGCGCCGCTGCGCCGCGGCCTGCTCGACGTCGTCCAGCAGCCGGCTGACGCCGCGGATGGCCTCGAGCAGGTAGCGCACCTGCAGGTTGTAGTTGAGCTCGCCCGTCAGGAACTGCGCGTGTGCCTCGGCCTCGGCCTCTGCCGGGGTCTGCAGTTGCGTTGTTTGTCCCCCGCCTGCATTCCCGGTCCCACCTTCGCTGGACCGCACGCCGTCTCCGTCGTTTGCCCGCACGAGAATGTCGCCGGCCAGCGTCTTCCGCCGCGCAATGGCCACCTGCAGCGCTTTGGCGTTGTCGATCCACGCCTGCACGTCGCCCGCCGTGTCGTGGACAATCGCCTGGATCTCGGTCTCGAGTGCCGTCTTGGCGTCGGCCAGCACGCGGATCGCGTCGGGGAGCGTCTCGGCGCGCAGGGCGGCCGTGGCCACGTCGTTGTCGGCCGGGAAGAGGCCTTGCGTCGAAAAGTCGACGAGCGCCTGGCCGATGACGCTCGCGCCTGGCCGTGATGCGGGCGATGCCGCCATTGTGTGGCGGTGTGTCGATAGGGGGTTGGTGGCCGTAAGCTGTGTTTCTGCTTGGGGTATCGTAGCCGCAGGGCTGAATGTCGGTGGTTGTGATGTTGAGATGTTGTGTCGTGCAAGTTGCAGTTGATCAAAGGACAGCTGTAGCTGTGTTGGATACAGTGGGGTCGGGGGGAAGTCGCAACCCGAGCTCACGCTACCATGTGATTGGACAACGAACGTCATAGCACTCACAGCGCACTGTCGGCTGCTACAGCGCCCTAATACAGCGCATAGCACCTAACTTTGTGGAAGGGCAACAAACTCTACATACGGAACATCAAAACAACCTCAGTTCTCTTCTCACCGTTACTCGGTTTGGCTCAATGGTCGATGTCCTGTAGTTTATTTTCGTTCCTGGCATGAATGCTTGGTATGCCTCCTTCTGAATCCCATATAGTACACTATATATACGAATACAATGGCTGTTCTTATCTACAGATGCGATGCTCTTCTTCTCTCCTCGTCTCCTCGTCTCCTCGCCTTTCCTCGTCCCCTTGTTCCTTCATTCGTCATCAGTTCTCCTCCTCCCCTACATGAGGCTCGTCCGGCCGCCAACCTCCATGCTGCCTTGGCCGTCGCGCATCTCGCCGCTGCGGCCCACCACAAACTCCTTGTAGATGCGCTCCAGCCGCCGCCGCTCCTGGTCGCTGATGCTGGCCCGCGTGCTGTCGAGCGCCTTGTAGACGTGCTTCCAGCGGATGACGACATCACGGCCCGACGCCGCCGCCGCCGCCGAAGCAGCACCCTTGCCACCGTCTGCATCGCCAGCCGAGCCCGGCCGCTGGGCCGTGCGTTCGCGCCGCCGTGCCAGCCGGATGCTGTCGAGCTTGGCCACAATGGCCGCGCGCTCCGCCAACGCCGCCGACCGGTGCTGTGCCTGGCCGTTGCTCTCGGACGACGCGCTGCCGTCGTCCGCACCGTACCGGAAGGAGACAAAGTTGTGTACGGCGGCGGCAGCGGTGGTGGCACCGGATGCCGACTTCTTGCCCGAGGACACGGCCGCGCGCTTGCCGCTGGAACCGTTCGTGGCGCTCGTCGCCGACGCCGACGCGGCAGACGCCTTCTGCTCGCGGTCGTTGAGCACGTCGTGGATGGCCTCGAGCTGCGCATTCGACACGAGCGCCTGCAGATCGGCGCCCGAGAAGCCCTCGGTGCGCTGCGCCAGGTTGCGCATCGCCTCGCTGTCGTCGCTCTGGTTGGGCCCGCCGAGCACCTCGTCGCTCATCTTGGCCTTGTTGCCGAGCGCGCGGAAAATGTCGAGGCGGTCGGCGGCGTCGGGGAAGCCGCACAGCAGACTCTTGTCGAGACGGCCGGGGCGCAGCAGGGCCGGGTCGATGAGGTCCGGGCGCGAGGTGGCGGCCAGAACGTAGACGCCCGACAGGCCCTCGGCGCCGTCCATCTGCGTGAGCAGCTGGTTGACGACGCGGTCGGTGACGCCCGTCGAGTCGTGGCCGCGCTTGGGCGCGATCGAGTCGAACTCGTCAAAGAAGAGCACGCACGGCTTGGCGGCCTGCGCGCGCTCAAACAGGTCGCGCACACTCTTCTCGGACGCGCCAATGTACTTGTTGAGGATCTCTGGGCCCTTGACGCTGATAAAGTTGAGGCCGCACTCGCCCGCCACCGCGCTGGCCAGCAGCGTCTTGCCGCAGCCCGGGTAGCCGTACAGCAGCAGGCCCGACCGCAGCCGCAGCGGGCACTTGGCAAAGATGGGCGCGTACTTGGTCGGGTACTCGAGCGTCTCGAGCAGCACGCGCCGCGTCTCCTGCAGGCCGCCGATGCTGTCAAACTTGGTCGTCGAGTGCTGCAGCGTCACGTTGCGCAGCGACGTCGGCGTGAAGCCCTTGAGCGCCCGCGCAAAGTCCACGCGGTCCAGCGGCACGATGCTCGACACGTTGTCGTCGAGGTCGCTGTTGCCCGTGATCGACCGCACGAGCGCCTCGTTCTTGGCCCGCGCCACCAGCTGGCTGAGGTCGCCCGGCATGAACCCGTCCGTCTCGCCCGCGACATCCAGGAAATCAAGGTCCTCTTGGATCACAAACGCGCCGTCGTTGTCGCCGCCGCCGCCGCCGCCCGCCGCCTGCGAGTCGCGTCGGCTCGTCTGTCTCGCGCCGTCCATCATCCAGTTGCCGCCATCGTCGCTGGCCGCCCGGCCATCCGCGGTCGTCGGCCGGCTGCTGTTGTTGTTGGTATCCTCGCCGCTGTTCTGGCCGCCATTGCCCAGCCGCTTTGCGGCCTGCTCTGCATCGAGCGCGTTCTGCCTCGCAAAGTTCTCCATAATCTTGCGGCGCGTATCCTTGTCCGGCGCCTTGAGATCGACAATCTCGCGCACCACGTGGCCGCCGACGACGACGTTGTGCAGCGAGTCCTTGCCCTGTGCCGTCGCCAGCAGCACGACATTGCTGTCGGGCCGGCCGCAGTACTGCCGCACAATCGCGCACAGGCCTTCGCTGATCTGCCGGCTGCGGCCCTCTTCGCTCTGCACCACGAGCTCCGTCTCCGCGGGGCAGAGACGGTCCAGATCGTCCAAGATGACGAGCGCCCTGCCACCCAGGCGCGCGCCCCAGCTGGCACCCATAAACAGGCGGCTCAGCGTCTCCTTGATCGTCGCAATCTTGCTCTCCTCGTTGACCAGCTTGCGACAGGCCAGGTACGACACGTGGAAGAACTCGCTTGTTCGCAGCGCCTCGCCAATCTGCTGTGCCACCGACGTCTTTCCAGAGCCCAGTGCGCCGGTCAGCAGCACGGACGACGAGTGCGACAGGTGCGTCTGCAGGTCGCTCAGGATGCCGTTGATGCCGACCAGAGTCTGTTGCGAAGAAGACAGCGGGGACGCGGCATTCGCCTCGGCCTCCACCAGCCAGGATGGCTTCGGAATGGGTGCTTGGACCTCGTAGGCAGAGCTGGTGACTGTGGAGCCCAGGATCCATTTTGTGTTGTCGCCCTGCGCTGCCGCGTCGGCTGGTGACACGCTCAGCTTCAAGAAACCGCCGCACCAGCCACTTGGAGCAGGCTCTGGGCCGTTGTTAAGACCCAAGACCAGACCGTCGGTCAGCGGGCCCTGGAACAGGCCCTGCGGCGCTTTACCGCCGTAGTGTGCTCGGATTCGCTTAATGGCGTCTTCCTTCTCGTACTGTGCGTCGCCGCCAAACTTGATCCCCGCTGCCTGCTTGCTGCTGCTGCTGCTGCTGTCCTCGAAGGGGTACAGCTTAATCTTCTGTACCATCTTCGGGGCCAGCGGTTGAGAAGCCGGCTCGATCTTGACCACACCGCCGACGATGCCCTGGCAACTGAGGGCCGAGCAGAGAGCAGGCGACAGTGCGGCTGTCTGGCCGTTTGGCGGGTCGTCCCAGGGACGGATCTGGACGATGATGCGTGCTGCCGACTCGGTGGAGCTCAGGCCAGGGCCGCCTGGTTGTGCAGCGCCAGTCCCCGGCGCAGGTGCCGTCGCGCCGCCCACAAGAATCTCACCGCCGCCACCGCCCGGCTGCTGCGGTTGTTTGGGAGGCTGTGCGCCGCCCGCTCGCAACAATGTGATGGACGCCCATTTCAGGCCACGGAACTCGTTGGGCAGCAGCAGGTCGCGGTCCACCCACACGGCCAGACCTGCATCGCCGGCCACCACGTCCTCATCGAACCACTCGTCGCAGAGCGCCCGGTCGACTGCGCGCAAGAACAGCGCCGGCTTCCGCTCCTCGCGCGCGCCCCGTCCCCGTGCTGTGCTCGTGCCGCTCTTCTTGGACGTGCTCGTCACACTGCGGTTCTCGCGGCTGCTGCGCGAGGGCTTCGCCCGCGTCTTGGGCGCCACAATCACCTCGGCGTCCGGCGCCACCTTGGCAAACGGCGCGTCGGACGGCAGCGCAGGCTCCAGCGACAGCACCTTGATGTTGGCCGTCGACGTCGGCGAGAGGTGCAGCGTCAGCGGGTGTGGAGGGATGGTTGCGCCGCCGGGCCCTGCGGAGCCCGTGAAGGCGGGATTGGGCAGCGCGCGGATCTGGTTCATCAGGTTGATCTCGAGGAACGTGGCATGCAGCTCGACCATCTCCCAGTCCTCGGGCGTCAGCGGCTCAATGTTGATTGTGTGTGCCAGCGGCGGGTCGAGGTAGATCGTGGCCGTGACCTTTTGGCCGTCGTGCAGGCCGAGCGTGTGTGCAAACGTGGCGTCGATCTCGACGACGGCAATCTCCTGGTCGCTGCCGCCACCCGTCCGCCCGCCGCCCCCGCGGGCGCTACTTGTGATGCTGTCGCGGCCGACGAGCGAGGCCATCTTGCGTCGGCTCGGCATGCCCGTCCAGCCGACGAAGATGGACCGCTGGACCGAGGGCGTTGGCCCCGAGCTGTCGGGGCGAGGGGCCGCTGGGGCGCGGTAGCTGAGCTCGATGACGACATTTTGTATGGGCTGTCTGTCAGTAAGAGGGGCATAAAAGCATAAAAGGTTCTCGCAGCCATATCAAGCACGACCTACCGTATCCACGTTCAAGAGAATGTTGACGAGCGAAGATGGCAGGTTGACGAAGCACTTTTGCAGCTGCACCAGCGACAGCTCAGCTGCCGTGGACTGCGAGTTCTTGCGCGGCGCCATGGCTGGCTGGTGTGATGTGCGAGGCACGAACTGGGTGTCTGCTGTCGCTCGCGTGTTGCTGCCCCTGTGTCGGGATGCGTGGCAACGTATGAGGTGGTGTCTGCTGTTGTGAAAGTGTCGATTGAAGATCGTCAGAGTTTCGCTTTGGAAATTCAGCTGCCAGGCGCTTTGCTGCAAGTGCGCTGGTCGCTCTTGCTGCGCTTGTGCTCGTGCTAATTGGCCCGAAACTGGGGAAGGCACGTTCGCCAGCAATTGTAGTGCAGCCGCCGCGACTGCCGAGGCTTCAAATGCCCCATGCCCATACATCCACTGTGGATAGTGAACTGGTGCGCCACACGACCTACTTGGCCCGTGCGTTTTCAATTAAACACGAAAAGACGCGTCGCAGCAGCAAAAGACAGCCTTGACGCGTCTCCATCGCGTTCCTGCCCTGGCCGGGTCTGAGCGTGGCAGGTGCGACCCGCCGCCCTTTCCCAGCCTCCCTTGCCAATCGCACCTGCCCACCACACAAACCAGGAAGCGCCGTGCGGCAAGAGGATCGCTAAATTGACTGCAGCCTTTTCCTCCCCTCTTTTTCTTCCCCCATTTCCTCTATCTCGACATCACGACGTTCGACTCTTGCGTATATTGTTTTTGTTTTCGCATTGCACCGCATCTCACCGCATTGTCATCGCATTTCCAGAGTAGCGCTTCTGTTTTCCACATCGTTGCCCCCCAACCCGCACCGCAACTCGCGCCTTTGGCCCATCCGCAGCCATGGCGGAAAAGCTTCCCACCTACAAAAAAGTCGTTGATTACACAGCGCAGCTGGGTATGTCCTTGCTTGGTTTTGATGTTGATGTGCCTCTTCTCCGACTTTCCTGCTAACTAGGAAACCCTCAGCTGCCTTCAAGGACTTCCTGACCAACTACAAGACCACCCCCGAGCACGCCATCACCCACGCGCTCGGCAACATCAACATTGACGATGACGACCTGAGCGACGAGTACGAGTTTGTCGACGAGACCGACGAGGCTGCCGAGCGCCGTGCACGGGAAAAGGCCGCGCGCCGCAAGCCAACGCACAAGTACCGCGACCTGCTGCAGAAGCTGGCGGATCGCCAGGTCGACGAGGTGACTGTCGACCTGGACGACGTGTCGATGGTGAGTGGCGATACGAACTGCGAAAGATGCTGCGTTGGAGCCTTGCTAACGTCCGACAGTTCGAGGCAGACACCCAGAGCGGGCTCAAGCTCACACAGTCCATCGAGATCAACACAAAGCACTACGTCGAGATCCTGTCCCAGGCCGTCGACGAGCTGCTGCCAGAGCCCAGCGCCGATGTTTCGTAAGTTGATGCGATACTGAGAAGGAGGAGCAGCGAGTAGAGAGGAGAGAAAAGAGAGAAAAATACGAGAAGAGAGAACGAGAACAGAGAGAAGTGGAAACACATTTTAACACAGACCAGTTTCAAGGATGATGTCCTCGATGTGCTCATGGCCCGCCGCAAACTGCGCAACCGCGAGCTGCGCGACGGTGCCGAGGCCCTGGGCGACCCAGACATGCTCAACGACGTGTTCCCGGCCGAGCTGACGCGCCGTTACACCCTCGTTTTCAAGCCCCGTACCTCCACCCTCGAGCACCCGACCAAGCCCGTCGCCGTGCGCCAGGTGCGCGGCGAGGACCTCGGCCACCTCATCACCATCCGCGCCATTGCCACGCGCGTGTCCGACGTCAAGCCCATTGCCCAAGTCAGCGCATACACGTGCGACCGCTGTGGCTGCGAAATCTTCCAGCCCGTCAACAACAAGCAGTTCGCGCCGCTCTCGCTCTGCCCGTCCAAGGACTGCAAGGACAACCAGTCTGGCGGCCAGCTGCACCCCTCGTCGCGCGCGTCCAAGTTCCAGCCCTTCCAGGAGGTCAAGGTCCAGGAGCTCGCCGAGCAGGTGCCCATTGGCCAGATCCCGCGCACGCTTACCGTGCTCTGCTACGGCAGTCTGGTGCGCCGCATCAACCCGGGCGACGTTGTCGACATTTCCGGCATTTTCTTGCCCACGCCCTACACGGGCTTCAAGGCCATGCGGGCCGGCCTGCTGACCGACACGTTCCTGGAGGCGCACCACGTGGTGCAGCACAAGAAGGCGTACGAGGAGATGGCCATTGAGCCGCAGCTGGTGCGTCGCATTGAGCAGTTCCGGCAGTCGGGCCAGGTCTACGAGTACCTGGCCAAGTCCATTGCGCCCGAGATTTTCGGCCACCTGGACGTCAAGAAGGCGCTGCTGCTGCTTCTGGTCGGTGGTGTGACGAAGCAGATGGGCGACGGCATGAAGATCCGCGGCGACATCAACATCTGCCTGATGGGCGACCCTGGTGTGGCCAAGTCGCAGCTGCTCAAGTACATCTCCAAGGTGGCGCCGCGCGGTGTCTACACGTCGGGCCGTGGTAGCAGTGGCGTCGGTCTGACGGCGGCTGTGATGCGCGACCCGGTCACGGACGAGATGGTGCTCGAGGGCGGTGCGCTGGTGCTGGCGGACAATGGCATCTGCTGCATCGATGAATTCGACAAGATGGACGAGACCGACCGCACGGCGATCCACGAAGTCATGGAGCAGCAGACGATCAGCATCAGCAAGGCGGGCATCAGCACCACGCTCAACGCGCGCACGTCGGTCCTGGCGGCGGCCAACCCGGTCTACGGCCGCTACAACCCGCGCATCTCGCCGGTCGAGAACATCAACCTGCCGGCGGCGCTGCTGTCGCGTTTCGACATCATCTTCCTGCTGCTGGACACGCCGTCGCGCGAGACCGACGCCCAGCTGGCCAAGCACGTCGCCTACGTGCACATGCACAGCCGCCACCCCAACATTGGCACGGCCGACGAGGTCGTCTTCACGCCGCACGAGGTGCGCGCGTACGTGGCCCGCGCGCGCACGTTCCGCCCCGTCGTGCCCGAGGAGGTGTCCGAGTACATGGTCAAGACGTACGTGCGCATGCGCGACCAGCAAAAACGCGCCGAGAAGCGCGGCAAGCAGTTCACGCACACGACCCCGCGTACGCTGCTGGGTGTCGTGCGCCTGGCCCAGGCGCTGGCGCGCCTGCGGTTCAGCGACGCCGTCGACCGCTACGACGTCGACGAGGCGCTGCGGCTCATCGAGGCCAGCAAGGAGAGCCTGAACGCCGAGATCATCGGCGGCGCCGGCCCCGGTGCCGGCCGCCGTGGCACCAACGCCAGCAGCCGCATCTACAACTTTGTCAAGTCGCTGGCGGACACGGGCGCGTGCCGGCCGGACCGCCACGACGGCGACGACGGCGACGACGACGATGACGACGACTTGGCCCGTGGTGGTCGCGGTGTGGAGCTGAGCCTGCGCCGCGTCAAGGAGCGCGTCATTGCCAAGGGCTTCACGGAGGACCAGTGGCTGACGGCGCTGGAGGAGTACGCGGCGGTCGACGTGTGGCAGACGGCCGGCAACATGAGCCGGCTTGTCTTTATCACGTCCAACGATGCCGAAGACGACATGGAGGACGACGAGTAACCGAGGCTGTGTCTTTTTGGTTTCCATGTTGTTTTTTTTGTTCATATAATGCTTTTATGTAATGCCCAGGTTTTGTGTTGTCCTGCTGTCTTTTCTTTAAAAGGCCCGGCGTTTTGGGAAGCAAGGAAAGGGGGATCAAATGATACGTATTTCAAAGAATTGGCTTTTTAGCAGCCCCCGCTTATGCCAGTTGTTTTATGCAGAGGAAAACATAAAGATGAAGGTTGCTTTTCGTTTTGATATACTATGATACAGTTATGTTTTCGTCTTCTTCTGTACATCGCCCATTGCAATCCAACACGTCTTACACCCGCAGGCTCAGCAGATACGCCCGCTCCATCTCGCCCACCACGCCGTTGCCGGACAGGATCATGGCCTGCGCGACCTGGGCCTCGTCCACGCGCTCCCGCAGCACACCGCTCGCCGCCCAGTACTCGAGCAGCGCGCGGCTCTCGGTCCTGTTCAGGCCCTTGAGCTCCAGCGCCTCGACCGTCTTCATCGCGGCCGACACGCGGTCGTCGTAGTGGCGGAAGAACGGCTCCGGCTGCGGGATGTCGTCCGCCTTGCTCTGCTCGGCCAGCCGCTGCCGGATGGCCAAGTCCATGGTCGGGTTGAGCGGCGCGTTGTTGCGCGTCGTGGCCGCCAAAATGGCCGCGCCGTGGGGGAACGGGGTGGCGCCGCCGAGGGCGTCGACGAAGGCGCGCACGAGCAGCAGATCATGCGAGTGGATCCGCTCGAAGCTGGGCGCGCGGTAGTCGCTGACGCGCATAATGTGGGCGAGGCCGTCGAGCGTGAACAGGACGGGCGGGCGCGGCAGCGCGGTGGTGCTCGGGTCGCACAGCTCGGCCCACAGGGCCTGGAAGACGGGCCAGGCGTGGTCGGGCTCCTTGGCGGCCGACACCAGGTCGTGCAGGGTGCTGCCGGCGGCCACGGGGTTGACGAGGTCGTCGTAGGCGCGCGACGTGGTGTACTTGGCGAGCAGGTCGCCGTTGGCGGCGAGCACGGCCTGCAGCAGACGCAGCGTGTAGTTGGGCTGCGTGAACTGCAGCGGGCTCGTGTTGGGCACGGGCGCGTACTCGGTGCACGCCGTCGTCAGCTCCTGGGCCTCGGGGATGCTGACAACCAGCCAGCCGTTAAGGAAGCCCTGCGCGGCGGCCTGCATCAGCAGCGTCGACTTGCCGGTGATGCGCTCGCCGTCAATCACAAGCCGGACCGTCTGCTTGTTGCCGGCCACGTCGCGCTGCAGCCGGTCGGCCAGCGCGGCCGCCTCGCTGCGCAGCAGCAGACTCGGCCGCCGGAACAGGTGGAAGTTTTGCGTCGCCTTGAACGCCTCAATGGCGCGCAGCTTGTCGACAACGGTGTCGGGGAGCGCCAGCATGCGGGCCGTGTTGGCATTTTGGACTTTCTCTATTGATTCTGATGATGATGAAGACGACGGCACCAGGTGTTCTGCCGTCAGCTCCTCCAGACCGGGCACCTCGAGCGCATTGCTGTTGCTCAGCACAATGCGCTTCCGGTATGCCTTGCGCTCGCCGGGCAGGATAGGCTTGCCGCTGTGCGCCACCTGTCTCTTCTTGCGGACATTCTGGACCTGCTTGCCGCTGCGGATGTGCTGCACAGGGCCCTTGGCCTGGACGGCGGTTGTGGAGAAGAAGGCGGAGGCGGAGGAGGAGGAGGGAGTCGCAGAGAGGTGTGCCGCAGTCAGGCCCGCGAGCGTGGTTGGCCTTGGTCGGGCCGGGAGGAGGGCGAGGCTCGTCGAGGACCGTGTGAGCAGCCGCCTCGAGCCGTTCACGACCGCCGCCATTGTGGTCGTTGTGAGGGGAGAGCGGGTGAGGGGGTTATATCGGAACGTATATGTCGGCAATGTATAGTGGTCTGGCTGCCCTGGATACCCTGGCGTCGAAATTGGGCCCGTGGGTGGCTTGAAACGCAGCAGTGTCGCCGATGCGGGTGGTCTCGCGATGCCCTCTCAATGGCTCTCCATTGACGCTTTTTTTTCCATAGCTCCCAAATTTGGTCGCCGTCCAGCCAATCAGCATCGCGTAGGGCCAGCCACAGCCAAGGAGATGATGTTGTGGCTCAACTGCCCCTGTGGGTCGCTGCAAGTTACCCGCTAAAAAAAATTATAAAGCACTGCGGCGGATTCGGTGTGCTTCCCTCGTTCCTTCCTCTCTTTGCCTGCCTGGAAGAAAAAGAACACATTTACGCTCTCTTGGTCTCTCTTTCCCTCCGCGGCCGAGATTAATTTGTCGGACGATTCCCGTTCGGCAGCTTCTCTCTCCCCCTCTCCCCCTTCCCCTTCGATTCTTCCCCCCCCAAGAATGACCACATCGTCATCACGGCAGCCTGCTGCTGGCTCGGGGTTCTTCTGCCCTCGATGAACTAGACCAAGTTTCATTTTCCTGCCACGTCCACTCCACTCCCCATTTCAAAACTGAACTGGATTGCCGAAAACTCGTCCGTGTCTTTTCGTGATCGACCCATTCCTTTACGCAACCTCTCTTCTCTCCATCAGCCCAAATCACATCCTCTACACATTGCCGTCGGGTCGGAATACTGCTACGACGCAATGGATGAGTTGAAGGACGCATACTGGCGGACGCCCCCAGTGGCCAGGTACGTTTCGCCGCCCTCTCCTGCTTGGATCGCCGCTTGTTCGTATCAAATCAAGCTTCCGTTGCTGACATTCCGCGTCTCGTAGAACTGTCGCTACGGCCGTCCTCGCTTCCTCCGTCGCCGTCCACTTCGGCTTTCTTCCGGGCCGCTGGATGTACTTCCACCCCTCGGCCGTGTTCAAGCTGTTCCCGGAACCGTGGCGGATCGTGACCGCCTACATGGTCACGTTGCCGGGTCTGTCGATCCTGCTGGACCCGTACTTCCTCTACTCCTACCTCTCGCAGCTGGAGGTCGGGAATGCGCGCTTCTCGCGGCGTGAGGACTTGATCTGGTACATGGCCTTTATCGGGGTCGCTGTGTTGGTACGTTTACCGCCCCGGATATCTCCCTGTGCCCCTCTGCATTTGTATTTCCCTTCCCTTTGCACATTGTGCACCTCATATATCTGCCCGGATAGTGCTACATTTTGACCCCACTACTATCACGGTTCCTGGAAATGAGGGAGAGTACCCCCAGAGCTTTGGTCGGCCCGTCATTCGCATATATACAAGAGGGTCGGTCCGGGGCTCTGGACATGGGTGGGATGTCTTATGGATGACTCGCGGGGCCGTCCCATGGCCCCCGGGTGGTTTTTTAGCGCCCTACATTCCAACACCAACCGGGTGTTCTTTTTTTTTTCTTTTTTCGTTTTCTACATTTTTGCTTCGTCATTGTTGCTCGTGTCCTTTGGCGTTGGCCAGTTTCGACTAACAAGCGCAGCTCTTCGACTACCTGGCTGGCCTCAACTCGGGCTTCCACCTCCAGGGTCTTATTTTGGGCCTCGCCTACACCTGCACCCAGGACCAGCGCGGCCAAAAGGCCAACTTCTTCTTCATCACCATCCCCGCCCAGCTCGTGCCCTACAGCATGATGCTGGTGTCGCTGCTCGTCGCAGGGCCCCAAGTTGCCCTGTTGCAGCTGTGCGGCCTCGTCGCCGCGCATCTGTACGACTTCTTGACCCGTCTGTGGCCCGAGTTTGGCGGCGGCTCCAACTTGCTGCCCACGCCGGCCTTCATGTCGCGCCTTATCTCCACGCCGGGCCGTGTCCAGGACCACGGCTTCGGCCATTCCTTCCGTCCGCCTACCGAGTCGGGGAGCGCCACTGGTGCATCCACGGGTGGCCTTCTGCCGGATGCGTGGAAGACACGCGGCAAGGGCAACCGTCTCGGCGGTGACTAGAGTTAAAGACTCGGAAGACGATCTTTTTTGCCAGATGGTGTGAATATTGTATTGGTCCAATTCAAATGCCACTTTAAACCTCTCATACATCCCTTCTGTACTATCAGTCAGCGTGTCCAGCCTTTTTGATGCTTCTTTTTTCAATAACGATATTCGACTTTGTTCGATACAATTTGTTACAAATAGTTTTAGTGATAGTCAGTGTGCCAGCCAGTTTGCAAAGTTCCTGCCCTTACTAGTAAGGGACATGCAAAGCCAAAGCACCAGTATACCCATTGCTGTTCATTAAATGCGTATCCGTATCCAAAACCTGTTGAAACGCCCCGATCCAGAGAACAGCCTGCCGTGACAATCCCATCAGAGTAAATAAAATCCAAGCACACAATTAAGCCAGCCCAAAACAAGTACAAAAAAATTTAAAAAAAAAATGACAGTCAATCCGCTTTCCAATGCCCCTTTTCCCGCCTTACTTGGGCTCGTCCGAGTCCGAATCCACACGCTGTGCCTTGGGCTTGGACGCGGTGATATTTAGAGGTGGCGGGATGTACATTTTGGGGCTGCGAATGCGGCTCAACGACGGTGTCACCAGCGACGGCGTCAACTTGGGACCGGCGTTGTCCTTCGACATTGTCCCCGGCGGAGGACCCGGCGGTGGCGGGGGGATGGTCATGGGTACGCCCTGGGGTGTCGCAAACGGGTTGGAGGCCGCGGCAACGGTGCTGGCACGCGCGTACTGCGGGGGGGGAGGGACCGAAAGCAACGCCTCCACGTCCACTTTGGACAGGTCTTGGACCGTATCGAGGTAGCGCTGAAGAGCATAGGTGTCCGCCTTGTTCGGCTTTACGCCATACTTTGGCTCCGGCTGGGCCATGGGATTGCGGCTTGCACGCGTAAATGCTCGCGGGATGAACGCCGGGTGGGTGGGCATGCCATCCAACGGCCCGCTTAGATCACCACCGGCACTGTGCTCCGACATGGGTATGTGGGCCGTCTTTGGGGAGAGCAACTGTTGCCGTGTTGGCACGGGTGTGTCGCGGCCCCAAAGTGCTGCCGTGCCCGGCCCCGCCGTTCTCGGTTCGTGGGATTTTCTCTCGGGAAGGACCACGTGCTGCGTCTTGATTTTGTCGTAGAGCTCAAAGTTGCGCTGGTCGGCAGGCGGTGACTTGTAGTCGGTTGTATAAAACGGCGCCGCACCGCCGCTGACCGACGATGAGATGCTCTTGACGGGGTGAAACTGGCCACTCTCGGGCCGGTACATGTAGAACGCGTTCTTTTCAGCACGCTTTTGCTTTCTCCAGTAAAGAAAGAACAGAACGGCGGCGCCGAGCAGGAGAAGCGCACCAGCGACCGCAATGCCAACAATCGTCCCCGTGGTCAACGCTGTAACCGACGTAGCTTGACCGGGGCTGGTCTGGTTCCAGGACGGAGCGACGATGCTCATTGCCGTCGTGGAAAACAGAGTGCCATTGAGCCCCAAAAGTTCACCTTGGGCAGGCTTCTGCTTACAGCCTGCGGAGAGAGCCGTCAAGACTGAAAAGAGTTTTAGCATCAAAAGATCAAACAGAAAAACCTGGGCCCATGGTCAGTACGTACAGTTTGAGAGGTACGTCTGCTCCGAGTTGGTTTGCAAACACTGGGCGCAGTTGCTCAGAGCCGTCCGTCCAAATACTCCGCCATCGGCGGTGCAATACTGGTACTGTGTCTCGTTGCTCGGGTTCACATTTCCGGTATCCAGTGCTTTCTGCAGTGAAAGACAGGTGCCTGACAGAACACATGGCGAAGACGTCGAGGAGTGGGAGGAGCTTGGTCCCGGCGACGAGAAAAGGCATACGTCGACGGCATAGCGGACGTTGTCTAGTATTGAAAATGAGTAACTGTTCTTTCTTTTTCCTGAGAACAGCAGAGAATAAAAACTTACACAAGTACCATTCCACATCGCTTTGAGATCCATTAACAGCCGTACTGTTCTGGAGACAGGCAAGGCAGTTTCTGTACCTGGTTCCGACCGTCGTGGACCAGTAGTCGTCGTCGTTGCAAACAATATCAGAAGGTGTGGTTGTCGAGTTGGCGGACTGGCCGATGTCGTCCCCATTATCGAGGCAGTATGAAGCACAGGCGGATCCAGGCGTGACCCGCAGTGCTGTGGATGAAGCTGCGAAGAGACTAATAATGGCTGGAAGAAGGAGGCCCGGTGGCCTTGGTGGGATGGACGACGGCTTCATATTGTCTCGATTTTGGATATTCTGTTCGCCGTTATGAGTTGCCAGCAACCGAGAGTCGAGAGTGCGCTGTCAGCAAAACGGATTGGCCGGTGCGCAGGTAGAATAAGAGACAAGAAGCTGGCGAAGGGGAAAGGTGTGAAGCGAAGCCCCAAGGCGGCGAAAGCGAACTCAACGAAGCAAAAAGACAATCATGCCAGAGAAAGAGAAAACAAGAAAAGGAGAATGGAACAGAGAAAGCAAAGCTCAAAAGATGTTTTGAAACAACTTCAGATTAAACTTTGATATGGGGAGAAACGAAACTTAAAAACGAAGAAACATTGGACCAGTCGTTCAAGCAGGGTCGGAGGTATGCAAGCCATTTTCTTTGATTTCCACCTCCATTGAGGAACAGTGCTCCGTATCTTCCTTCAAAGAGCCGCCAGGACCACGAACGAAGGCTGTCGTGGTGTTCCTTTCACATAGAGACATGCTGGTCAATCGTGCGTCAAGAGCACATGCAGGCGGTTAACGTGCACAGAAGAATGCTCAGCCAACAGCCCCCGGACCACGCTGCAGCATCCAGGCTGCCCAGCCACACAAGAAATGCACTTCAACCTGCCTGTCCTACGCACGACGTGGGCAGCAAAAAGAACAGATCCGAAGAAACATGGGATCGCACCCATGCTGTTTTCGGCCATGTAGGCGCCTGTGTCACTCCTTCCGTTGACATTGGAGGTGGGATGCAACTCATCTTTCCACAAGGTGTGGATCAAGGACGCTCGAGTGATCTTCCTATTGGTCGCCTTCGGACGGCGAGACGGACCACAATTTGTCTTCTGAGTCTCGTCGCCCGCGCTCTCTTGGGGGACGTCGCGTGCGCCCAGTGGCATCTCGCCTCTCACAAATGTACAGTGGGGAATCGCAATCGTGTTTGGTCCAGGCTTTTTGCAACTTAGACGCCGGCCCATGAAAGTGGCCCGATGGAGGTTGGATCTTGGCCAATCACCGATCCACTGGACATGAAAGAGGATCCATTGTGCAGGGGTCTTGCCGCCCACCACACTCAAGCACGATGAAAGGGCGTTTCTGCAGTTCTACCCAATGGCCGCTGGGAGAAACATAGAAACAGCGCTGGAAATAACAGGGGTCAAGGGACAGAGCGGGATGCGAGATGCGAGACGAGGGCCGAGAGAGGTGATCTGTTTTTGAAAGGTTCTGCGTTCCCTCGTCTCGTTCGACATCGTCGCCGTTTACAGGCCAGTTTGCCGCGCAGAGCCACTAATTGAGGGCCGATGTGACCAACTTGATGACGAACAGCGTTTTTCTCGCCTCGACGGGCAACCAGTGGGAAAGGTACATAGTAAAGTGAAGGGTAGGAACGAACTGCGACAACATCAGTTTCTCCCCAGTCAATCTTCCCAGGGTGCCGTCGTGCACTCTATATGGAATTTTATTGAGGAAGAACAACGTGAGAAGCATCACATGTCCAGTCCTTTCGTAGAAGCAGTGACTTTCTGCGTCATACTTAATCCAAAAGGAAAGTGGTCTTTCGATACCTTCCGTTGAGGTTCGGATTTTGGCTGCTCTTGCCCTCCGTCTCTCAATTCCGAAACGGAAACAGACCAATATGACGTATATGGCCAATCCCAAGACAGATGATATGCACAAGGAGGAAGGCACATCCTTGCATGTGTCAAAGACAGGAGCAAAAGATCCTCAGCGCAGTCATCCTGGGGGAAGGAGCACGGCGCCGCAAGTACTGGAATTGAGTCAGGTGTTTCCAATCCGAGAAACGGCGATGGTCATGACAGCTCTTCGCACTTTCCCACGCTTTCATGTTGTTGTTTACCTTGGGGCAGCCGGGGAAACAGATGTGGTCAAAACAAACAAATGTGCTTCGCTGTGAGGTATATGGACGTGCCGAACTTCGATCCTTGCATCACCACCGCATCTTCCAAGCATATCTGCCATTGTTTATATTGATGAATTCAATTGCGTCCCTTTCGCTATCTGCCCACCGCATTGCCTTTCCATTTTAGATTCATACCGTCTCACATCTTCACCAATATCCCGTACTTATATCAAGCCCATTGGCATATATCTCGTATCGCCATGCTTTCTCGCCTCCTGCCAGTGGCCCTCGTCCTTGGGCAGCTATAGAGTGGTGCCCAGGCCGCACCCTTAGCCAAGAGGGATGGCTTTACTGAATGGACAATCCGTGGCTTCCATTGGGACTGTTCCAATGATGACAACATGTGTGTCTACGGCTTCACCATCGCACAAGAGTCCTCGGCTGGCCCGCCCACGGCCCCGTCTTTCTGCCATTTTGTCATACATGGAGAGGACGACAAGGGCGCCGTCAGAAGTCCCTTCATTGATGTTCCCTGCGAAGAGATGAACAACTACCGCTGCGGGGCCAGCTGGAGCGACAACGGCTACATGGTCTTCACCGTTGACGACACGAGCAACAACCGCCGCGGATACTTTGACATCCCCGACAGTGAACTGGTGGATGGCAGCTTTTCTTCAACCCATCGTTCCCCCGCCTACGTTGTTGTTCCATCTGCAGTGTCTGAAGCGATCATTCTCCCGCAAATTCACACACGCGACGAAGTCCCTGACATTGCCGATCTTGGTAATGCCACGACTGATTCGTCCGGGGAGTCTGCTAATGCTGAGGACAGTGTATCCAATGCTCCAGAAATGTATCCCCTATACGAGAACGGTGCTTCGCAGGTCTATGCCATCGAAGACGCTGGTGTTTCTCCTGTCGATGTCCAGACTACTACTGCGCCAACCGACATTAATCCCAGCAGCGATGGTGCCGACCCGGGCGTGCCCATTGATACAACCATCCAGGACGCCGTTCTCCATGACAGTGGCATGACCGAAGTCTCCAACGGCAACGATTTTACGTCCCAAGACGAAACCAATCCCGAAGATATTTCTTCCGCCCAAGAAACAGACGCCGTGGATACACGTTCTGGTTTGCCTGCCAATGTTACGGTCTCTGCATCTGCGAATGCGACAGACTCTCCTCTTGAGACGGTCCAAGATGCCATTCCAGAACAACTTGGGAGTGTTCAAGGAAGTGGCGATGACGATGACAGCGATGACATCTCTGCGAAACCAGTCACCAGTAGTCCTATTTACAGTGATGGTTTGCCCACAGTACCAGAGATTCCTATCACATGGAGCCTCCACAATGTTACGAGAGGTGTGCTTCTGCATGTTCAAAGCTCCAACGTTGTCCCCATCAATATACTAACCGCATCACAGCTGTCTCGTACGGGCCCAACGCCGTCGTGATTGGTTTTCAAATTGAGGTTCTCCCCGAATACCAGGAACCCATCCCATGTCACATCAAGGTCGACCTTGACGAGGACGTCGAGCCCATGTTTGCAAGCTGGTCTACGGAGCAGTGCCAGGAAGGTGACTGGTACTTCTCTTGGGGATACGATGAGAAGACTGATTCTGCTGTGGCCACTCTGATCAGGTAAGGGGATTCATCTTCTTCTCGAGACAATACCGACAGCGCCTGCTAACAACGTCATTCATAGCCCCGACAGAACCATGGAGGCTTGGTACGGTTGGGACTCTGTCAACTCCCTCCTTCCAAATGTTTCTCTTGCATCTGTTGGGCCCGGAATTGTCCAGACTTGCGACTGTTAGTCATATGGATCTCGTAAAGATGAGAAGGGAAAATAAACGAGGACAGAAGAAAGGGCATGTTGTTCTATGAGGAAATATGATATCGTACATGCCATAGGAGAGAAGCAGCAAAATTAGCTGTTTGATCTCAGAGCATGCAAAACTGGGTAGTCGGTATGGAGAATCAATTACGCATTTTTAGCATCTTTCTTATCGGTTTTGAGCGAACGTCTGCACAGGAAAGAATAATGGTCAAGGCGCAACAGTGTTCTCGTATGTTTTCGTACGAACTTGTACAGAGTGTTGATATGACTATGAGAATTCATGTCGTCTCTAGAGATATTACACGGTATTGAGACGATGACACAGCTCGGCGGCTAGCAATAGCAATGCCCAGTTATATTCTGCAGAGGCGTAGGCAACAACATAATAGGAGGAGAAGGAAGAATTAAAACACGCACAGAAAACCCACCTCTGATTCAGCAACAAGGACGAATACGCCCTAGCTGCCTCGGACTATCAAGCGTTCTGTATCTATCACATACATGTGAAATTGTTCACTTTTTGCATTTTTGCAGTATTTCAGTATTTTATTTTACCTCCTACAGGCGGCAGATATGGGGCAAAACTAAAATGACGATAGTACAGCACATGCAGTGATCCATGCAGTGATCCTAGATTTCCGCCCCCTATTTTTCACTCATCATATGACATGCGTATCTCGTCTTTTGAACTGGCATTCTTGTCTCTGATTTGTTGGCGGCTAATGCCGACGTTGTGGCTTGTCTGGGAAACATACCAAGCCACGATGATAGGTTTACAACAAAGAAGCACCAGTACCAGTCCGACTCAAGTATTGTTTCCCTCTCCTCTCCTCTGCACTTGTCCACATCAGGGACGAGCCGACGGAGCCTTACCCTCCACCACGTCCCCCACGTCAAAAGGAGAAGCATATGCTCCACTTATTGCCCAACGTACAGCACCTGGTTCGTTGTCACAATCTGCACGGTACGCACACCTGGTCCATTCATCCAACAAGAAAAACGACACAAGGAGTTGCTTTCGTCCTTTGGCTGACGGCGCAAGATGAATGCAACACCTAGCCTCTCGGGCCATTTTTCTACTTTCTGGCACACGGGATTTAAGTCACTTTTTCCTGCTTTTCCTTGGACCGACCCCAGGATGTCGTGTGTCGGCATGTTCTAGAGCCTGGCTGGGAAGATAAGAAACAAGCGTGTCTTGCGAGCTGGTGGAGTGTAAACTGCTTTGAACAGCGCAAATACAAACAAAAATCCCTATGCTGTTGGCACAATTTCCTCGGAAAGACATGAGAGTACGTCGTCGACGTAGACACATTTCTTGTCAAAATCTGGGCAGTATTGCGGAGTATTCCATTTTCTTGGAAACCGAAGCTGCCCATCTCGCTTCCCATTCGCCTGCCCGCAAAAACGGTAAGCGCTTTGGCCCCCAACTCCATTCCTCTGCCTCGTGCTTTTCCCTGTCAGCGACGTCCCCCCCTCTCTCCCCGCCAAGTGCGATGCCCATTTCCCATGTTTGCTTTTGACAATGGAGACGGCCCCCAAATTTACTCACCTGCTTCGATACACCTTCTCTCGGTTTTTATCCCGACATAAATGGTGATACGGAATACTCCGTCGACTACGGAGTACAGAATGCCATTTGCAGCACGCCCCGCTACTGGCAAGGGGCACAGGGGCACAGCATTGTCCTTCCTCCACGGAGTTTGGTGGACATTCGACCCCAGATAGCCAACACCAACCAGCATCATTAAACGGCCGCTAGACTAGGAGGGCCTGTTGGGACTGGACCCTGCCGCTCGCCCCTCTGTCTCCTTCCTGCCCCGTCGCCTTACCACCATCGTCGGTCCTTCCGCCATTTCCCAAGTGCTTACATAGGGCTGCTTCCCTTTTCAGCCCCCTCCGCATTTCTTTCGTTTCTCTCTTTCCCAGAGTTTGCATTTGTCCCCTTGTCATATCTTCGAACTCAAGAGTCTCTTGGGCTCCTCTCTTCCGCCCCTCTCAATACCATACATGCTTCGTCGGGAGTTCACACTGTCGCGGTGGCAATCGCCGGCTGTAGCGCCTGATCCGTCGGTTCGTGTGGTTTGCGTGGTTTGCGTGGGCTGCGTGGGCTGCGTGGGCTGCGTGGGCTGCGTGGGTTGCGTCGCATTATTGTCGCGAGCAAAGACACTGTTGACCTCTCACGACTCCCGATCCAGGGCTTGTCTTTGAACCCGTTCCTTTTTCCGTCGACGTCTCGTTTTCTGTGTGCCGTCTGGCGTTTGCGCCATTTATTGTCCCATCACCGAACACAGACCGTCCAGGGACGACTGGCATTTGCATCTCGCAATCGTTCTCAGCATATAAAACGCAAGCTGCTCCCGTGCCCACTCCGTTGATGCATTCTACGGCCAGTCTCCCTTGCCCGACACGACGACAACATGAAGATAGGTTGCCTACAATTTGCCCCAGAGGTCGGCGATGTCGGCAACAACCTCAACCGGGCCGACGACATCCTCAACAAGGCGCAGAACATCGAGGACATTGACCTTCTTGTGCTCCCTGAGCTGGCTTTTACCGGTACGCCGTTGGTCCTTTGGCGGGACATGACCCTCTTGTCCCGGATCCCGTCGTCTAACAAATTGAACAGGCTACAACTTCCGGTCCTTGAGCGAAATCAGCCCTTTTCTAGAACACTCCGGCCGGGGCATCAGCGCATTGTGGGCGCAGACGACCGCGCTCAGATTGAACTGCAATGTCATCGTCGGCTACCCCGAAACAGTCGACGTGTCCCACAAGTGGCCGGCCTCGCCCGAGTTCTACAATGCCGCCATCGTCGTGAGCAAGGACGGCGAAACCATTGGCAACTACCGCAAGTCGTTTCTCTACGCCGTCGACGAGACGTGGGCACTCGAAGGTCAGGATGGCTTCTTCGAAGGCCACATCGACGGGCTCGGCGATGTTGCCATGGGCATTTGTAAGTGCAAACCAGCGACTGTCCAACTTTCCTCCCTGTATTTCTGCCACCATCGACATCCTGCTAACCACGTGTTCTCCTAGGCATGGATTTGAAGTACGTCGTCTATGCTATGAATTGTCGATGGTAACGAGATCGTACCATGTAAATCGCATACTTTGCTAACCTGACATCGCCAGTCCCTATAAATTCGAGGCGCCATGGCATAACTTTGAGTTTGCCTTTCACGCCCTCGAGATCAAGGCGAACCTGGTCATCGTCACCATGGCATGGCTCACACGCGAAAATGCTGAAACAATTTCAGAAATCCCGCAAGAGCCTGATTTCCAGACCCTCGAATACTGGGTGCAACGCCTGGAGCCCCTCATCCGCAGAGGGTCCAGAGAGGAGATCGTTGTCGTCTTTTGTAACCGATGTGGCATGGAAGGCGATGCCGTCTACGCAGGCACGAGCTCTGTCATCGGTATCAAGAACGGCGAGGTCAACATCTATGGTGTCCTCGGCCGCGGCCTGAAGGAGGTGCTCGTGGTTGACACGAACAACCCACCCCTCGCCAAGCTGCTCAGAACCAGCCATGGCCGGCGGCCTGGTGCTGCCGAAAGTGACGGATACGACTCAAATCAGAGCATTGCAGGATCCTCGCCAAATGTCTCTCGGAAATCGACACCATTTCCGCCAAGACAAGCATTTCATCCGTTTCGTGGCGATGGTGCCTCCGAGGAGCACGATGGTGGAGCAGCTCAAGGAACACAGAACGAAGACGTTGATGATGCCTGGGAGATTATGTCGACCGCTGCATCGCACGGGTCCGCTCCCAGCCTCTATTCTCACTCGGGGGCTATGCCGCCGAGAAACCAGATGCCCAGACTCGAGCTGCAAATACCGTACAGCACGGGGACTGCCGGATCCCTGTCAAAGTTAAACGACTCTCGTCACGCCACGCAGAACCGGCAAGGAAAGCCTCCTGCTGTTGTGGCAGGCGATGTCCTCACTCCCACTGCTCCCAGCCCAACGCCCATGTCTGTGAGGCCTTATTTCAACACGCCAGATGTGAAGCCCTCATCTACACCCGCGAAGACAGACGGCATTGCGCACGGAGACGTTACTGTCAAGGCGAGAAGGTCCTATACGTCCGAGACACCACCACCGAGATCCGGAACAAAGGAGAAAGCGCGCGGCCCAACCTCGGCCTCTGGAGCATCGCCCCTTCGCCCACTTAAGGAGGAAAGCACTCAAATCAGCACGCCAGATCCCAGAGACCATGCGGTAGCCAACAAACAGCCGCATAGACAAGTGAACGGCGTCGACAAGCAAAGCAATCTCAAAACCGACCCTAAAAAGACCCATCGTCCAAGAGCCTCGTCGCTCTCAACAAAAGCAGACCAAACCAGGTCACAAGCACCTGTGTCGGTAACCCCTGCAATTATGAGCGCCATCCCCACGTCCACGACGTACGATTCGATTTGGGCCGATGTTCGTCGCAACCTGGACGTTCCAGACAGTGGCTCCAAAAGAGATTCCATGTTCTGCCAGCCCGACTTGGACGACGTCATCCTCTTCGGGTGGCCATTTTCTCAGATGGAGAGTCAAGAGGAGGAATCGATCTCTCAGGCTCAAGAGGAATTTTCTCGTTTAGTACATGCCAGCAACAAATTGTCGTCATCTGCCATGTTTAGCCCGTCTGCTCACCCTGAGCACCCTGAGCACCCATCGTCTGCAAGGCCCAGCAACGCAACCGCCTCCCGATTCTCCAGAGGTTCCGACAAGGCCAATCTGCGTCGGAGCATGAGCCAATCACACATGGCCAGCCTTTTCTCGACCAGTCCTACTGACCTCCGTCAACAGACGGTCTCGCACTCACGGACACGGCGATCTGAGCTTCCAATCCATCTTCGGTCAGAAGAAGCCACAGATCTCAGCCCATCTTCCCGGTCTGGACACAGCCGGCAGTCATCCGAGTCGAGATATCAATTGGACCCTAGTTACATAGAGGCGTGGCGAGCGAACTCTCCAAATGTGTACTCATCAACCCCGACCGGAAACAACACGCCCTCTCAACGAGCAAGCGGGTCGGGCACACGCATCAAGCAGCCATTGCGCCCCGTCAGCCGAGGCCGCCAACCCACTTCCCAAGGACATGCGGCCAGCGGTACTGGCACGCTGACGAAACCAGGTCCCAATGGACAATCCAGGCGCACGTCGGGCAGTATGGATCGCGGAAGACAGATTTCGAGCAGTCGAGCAACTGCGTCCGTTTCTCGGTCGGCATTGTCGTCAGCTCTACCATCGCGTGATCAGTCCCAGTCCACCAACTCATCATCATCTTGGCTTCTCGGAACACCTCCATTGGCACACACGCAGCCGCCCTTGGATCCTGGCGACGAGATTATCGCAATGATCAACGTCATCCGGAACGGCTGTCCGACCCATGACTCAAGAGCCCCGTCTCTCGAGCCGCAGTCACAACGTCAAACGATGAAGCATGATCGGAGTCAAAGTCAGACCCAAAACAGGAGTCAGGCCCAGGGCCAAGGCCAAGACCCGAGGCAAAGTCGGCAGTCTTCGCAGCAGCGGGAACAGCCAGTGTGGCAGCAGCAGCGACAAGGGACGACCGGGATCCGGGCATCGAACCAGCAGCAACCGCCATCGCAGCAACTCCTTTTGCAGCAGCAGCAGCAGCAGCACCAACAACAACAACAACAACAACAACAACAACAACAACAACAACGGCATCCTTCACAAGCGCCCACGGCACAAGGCGACAACGCCCAGGAGCCGATTTATGAAATTATTTTGCCGCCCCATCTTCGCGAGCTGGTGGAGACGATGTCGAGCCCAGACCCCCGTGCCGAGTCAGCGACGTATGCACTCGATTCCAAGAGACACGATCGCGCTGCGCCGAAATTCAATCCTCCTACCCCGACCGCTATGAAATTCGACACAAATGAGGAAGAGGGCACGCCAGCAGCTGCTTGATCAATGTCGGCACTGGACTTTCTGGTGATCTTACTTCTTTCCGTTTGTTTTTACTTTTTGCTCTTTTGTTTTTTTTTTTTTTTTTNTTTTTTTTTTTTTTTTGGTTTTATATACCAGCGAGGTGTTTTTGTGGTTTACTTATATGTTTTTTGCTTTTGGCCTTTTTGCAGGCCTTCATTTTCTCTTAACATCTTCCTCTTTTTTGTCTTTTCCGTTTCCTTTTCTCGTCCTAAGATGCTTTTGCGCGTTATTTATGGTCTGCATCTCTCATCCTGTTCAAACAAGGAGTTCAGATGGTCTTTGGTGTTACTTACTGACGGCATATCGAACTATGGAATTTATGGCCTAGGGACATTTACTTCACATCATGGATGTACACGGTGTACTGCAATTATCGAAGTCTCGTTTTTATCTCTGAAATTTTACGACTTGTGGAAGGCAACCTTCCCAGACATAACGGCCATTTTGATTCCCACATCGTAAGAGACATACTTGCAACCGAACGATGTCGTGCAAAGCGCAACCCCCTTTTGCTTGTCAGAATCGAGAAATCCAAGCTATCTTTTGTTGGCCTGTCGACATTCAACTTTCCCCAGATCATCCGACGTGGGCACAGAGCACTACGACGTACCACCACGAACACAGTATGCTTTTACGCGCCAGGCGTCATGCGAGCCCGTTTGGTTTCTCGGCCGATATGGGAAGTCATTATATTGTTTTTCAAACAGTTAATAGACCTCTCCTCGCCAAAGCGCTTGGTCCATAGTGGATATACGACTTCTGTCTGTGGCGCACTACAAAATTTCCCGACACGGTTCTGGAGAGGGTACAACAAGCCCCGTCCATGTCGTCGTCACATCATTGTGATATCATATTTTTTCTTTAATATTGGCAGGGCGCATAGCAATATTTTCTTAAGAAATGGCCGGAGGGGAGGGTTCAAAAACAGGCGCAACATGAAATATGAATGTCCATGAATGCCACATACTTTTACAGACAACGCCAGGCACAAAAATGGGATAACGGGACAGGATGTACTCGAACGGTACAGAAAAGGTACTCCTTTCTTTACTGTTCTCCACCGGGCAGCATCAAGGCAAGATACGGCGTCGTTTCTGTTGATCTTCTCCCGGATTTTCCAGGAACCATCGCATCTGCGTTCATATACATGAAACATTATTGTCCGAGTGTCGGGAAAGCACAAGACATAAAGAAGCCCGTGAGAAACAAAACATGTTTTTGTCTGCCATAGTTTGGAAAACCTGGGTGGACATAGGACAGCTGCATTAGACTTGTGCCTGACGAAAATCTGAACAAAAAAAAGAGAGAAAAAGAGAGAGAGAGATAGCGCTGACGAGACGTTTTGAAAGTGACCAGAGGAACGTGCGCTAGCCAACAGAAAAGAGAGCCAATACGAATCGTTGTTGGCGACGCACTTCTCGCAAGTTGTTTAGTTGCCGCTTGGGGGCCAAAATCACTTCATCGAGCCGTTATTTTGCTGCCGACGGGCGCTGTTTCTCAGTCGACCTACACACCTGCAGCTACGCATTTATCAGTACCCCGTACCTTTGTCAACTTTTTCTCATGGAGCCGACTACATCGGAAACGATAAACAGACGAAGGTGAAGCATGATGAAAACGCCTTTCAGACGAAGGTGATGAACTATGTGCTGGCGAATGGCGACACGGGCCTGATGTCTGGTTGTCACAACTGTGATGCTGGGAAGGGGGCGAGCGGGTGCTGAAAAGCTTGAACCAGGGATCTTGAGTGTGAAGCCAGAGGTGAAAAGAAAAGAGAGAAGAGGACGGGGCTTGATGGGCAGCAAGGAATAAAGGAAGTCACCCCACACCAGTGTGGATCATGGCCACCTCGGGCCGCCCAGTGGTTGAGAAAAACAAGGAGGCTAGCAGGGATATTGTGGGAAGGAACGTTGAAGGTGGCATGGGTGTGGATGGGCTTGGGGCAGGAACAGTAGGTGCAAAGGTAGAAGGTACAACCAGAGCATCGCACTTTCCTGCAAATTATCGCACTCTAAAACGGAAAGAGCGCTCGTTTGGTTGTAGCCTTTACTCGCGGGGAGAACCAGATGCTCTTTCCTTCCTTTCGGAGAAGAAGGGACCAGTGGCCGTCCGAGAAAGGGCAAGCGGAAAAGAGGGAAGGAAGCATCGGACACGATATGCAGGTGCTCGACAGCATCTCCCAGCCAATCACAAGCCGTAGCACACCAAAGCACACCTCTAGCCGCCGAGCAAAAGAACAACCCCTGTCCAGACAAGCCACCATCAACACCACAACCCACCACACACACCACTTGGCCTCAACCACCCAGCAAACCAACCCCCCTCACAAAGCATCGCCATCCCGTCGCCCTCAGTGCAGCCGTCGAGTTCCTCGACCGTCTTTGCGGCCAGGTGGTTGCCTCTTCTGCTCTTCGGATTGCAACGATGGCCCTCTCGTGGGCCCCCTTTCCACTACCTTGCTGCGTCGATGCTTGGCCCTGTTCCACGCCAATATGACATGGCAATGAGGGGAAGACACAGTGATACGAAGTAAAGCGAGGCCAGCAGTGAGAGAAACGGGCCAGAAAAGCTAGCAAGGATGCATCCAACGTGCACTCCGAGCTGGGGTGGTGTGCCCATCTTTTGGCCATCGTTTTGCAAGCCAGGACAAGCCCTGCACCGTATTTTGCTTGTTGGCCCAGCCGGAAATCGCATTCGGCCCCGACACGCTATGGTTCGCGCATGATTGCTTGTTTCTTCTCTCTTGCACTTGCCATTTCTTGGCCCTGCTTCCAAGTCCATCTCGCCACAATGTTGTGCATCTTGACAGGTTGAAAAACAGAAAAGAGCAGTCTTGCAGCAGACAGCCTCAGCCCTCTCTCACAGCCTCAAACATTGCATCCTGCATCCTGTACTCCAATACTCTCTCACATACCGCCAGTCCTCCACATGTGTGTTCTGCATCACCCCTCACCTCGACGCACAGCATCAGACGGCCCCCGATTCGACCACCAAGCCACAGGTTTTTCTTACCATTTCTCATGACTTGGATCCACCGGCCATCATCTTTCTTGCTTTGTTTGTGTTTTCCTACTCCTGAGATTACCTTCCTGCCACTTAGCCCTCATGCCGGACCCCAATCACATCCAACAGGACCAACCATCTGCACGGCAAGACACCGTTAAAGATACACCAATTTGGCTGTGGAGAACAGCGGCCATCTCACTCAAGACCCCTTGTCGTCGTACTTGACGAAAAGAGGCCGGCTGGGCTTTTTTATTTGCAATTCCCTTCACACTCTGCTGTTTCCTGTCTGTCTCTCCAGCTGTCTGTCTGTGCTCTCTCCACTTGCCGGCACTCGTCGGTGCTCTGTCACTTCTCCATCTCGTCACACCTTCCCACGTACACTTCCACATCTTGCCTTCTCTCTGTCCGCCTCCCACTCCTTGCGTCGCATTTCTCTGTATTCCGTGATCTTATTCTGCCAGTTTATGACTTTTCACTCTTTTTTCCTCTGATGCCAATTCTACCGCAGCCGCTGGCCCCCAAATCGCTTTCCACTCTCGACGACCAGAAACCAAAAACTAAACTCTCCCGGGCGGATCATCCCTAGACTGCAAGCTTCGGCATTCAAAAAAGGACTGCAACGCGCTTTTTCTCCTCGTTCGAGCTGCATCTCCATCACAAGTTCTTCTGTCGCACGTTCAAAACAATTCCCAGGCAGTTTATACGCGCTCAAAAAGGTCCACACTTACATCACATATATCAATCACTGCAGCTGGCGCTTACTCTCTCTCCGTCACCGCAATACAGCTCTCTCCATCTTTCAACTTCTGCTCTCCATTCTCAATTCGCCATTGCCCATCGTGCATCGGCGGATATTGGATCAAACAACGTTGTTTCCACCTCCTTCTCTGTCCCCCTTTCCCCTGAGGCTCTTTTCACACTTGTCCGTTCTCGGTTCCAATCTTCTTTGTTGTCTTCCCTTCACCTGCTCCTCGTTTTGCTCCCGGCTCTACGGTTCCATATCTTGTGAATATCTCCTTTTTTACACGCCCGGCGACCTGCGACCCCGATTTCTTCACGCCAATCACGGAGAACGTCTCACAAAAAGACTGCAACTCCGTGAACGGTCTACCACAAAACGAACGTTGCAACACTCTCACCTCGAACGCCACGCAATCACGAACGCACACCTCGTACCACAGCTCATATTTTTTCCAGCCTTATATATTGCTCCGCCGCCATTTGATCCTGGGTTTATAAAATTTCGAGGGTTGTACAACGAAACTGATTGTGCTACCGAAGGAACGTGGAGAAGGATCCAAAGGGCCGACGACGATCAGAGGCTTTCCTCTCTGTCCTACTCACTCGAGTTTCCCCTCTACGCGCGTTTTACTTCCCAGTTCCAATCCCCGCCATTATGCTGGAGACTTTGTAAAGCCTCGAGAAAGACTGTCCATCGTCTCGATATCTTGGATCTTCTTTCTTGACTTTGCCCATCTACACATCACCGCCTTCCTTGTCGTCCTTGACAAATTCGGCCCAAAATGTGGCCGTCCAAACTCGCCCTTGTCACTGTGGGGGCCCTGGTCGGCCCGGCCACGGCCCTGCTCGTCGCACCGAACTCACCATGCGAGCAATACTGCGGAAACGTCCTGTCGGCCACTACGGGTTCCGACATGACCTGCGATGACAGCCTCTACTCGTCCAGTTCTGCCGGCATCGTCTTTGAGTCCTGTATCAACTGCGAACTCAAGAGCGCCTACTCGACTGGCAACGTTTCGGACTTGCAGTACCTACTATGTGAGTATATGCTTCCCGGTTTGAAGTACACATTTTCCGATCAATTTTTCTAACAAGCCAGACAACCTTCGCTACACAATTTCATACTGCCTCTTTGGCCTCGAAAACAACACCAACGTCGCAGGCTCTCCCTGCATCACCAAGTATGTCTCCCTGTTTTCTGTTCCTTCGTTACAAGTCACGGCGTATAGCTAACAACACAAAAGTCCCGCCTGTGGCCTGCTTGAGAACTCCTTCAACTATGAAAATCTAACCGTGGACGTCGCTCCTTACGGCTACTGCGATGGGTGGATCGAGGTCCAGGTACCCAAGTGCACAGCCTGTCTCGGTTCTGGATTTTCAAACTCATTCATGGAGAATTATGTCACCATTCTGGACGCTGCTTGTATCCAAAAGCCCAATGCCGGGACGACGCTGAGCGTTTCCGGCACGCCATTCTCTACCATCCCGATGAACGTCACCACGCCGTCGGCTGTCCCACTGTATACCTATACGCCTGCGTATTCCGCCATTTCCCTCGGAGGCAAAGTAGGCATCGCCATTGGCGGCCTGGTTCTCCTCCTCAGTTTCGCCGGCTTCATGATTGTGTGCCTTGGCCGCCGTCGCCGTCGCGCCTACCTGAAGAGCGTCGAAGCCCGCTACCGTAACGGAGGTAATGGCGGCGTCGTGGGCGGCGGCAGCGGCGACGGTTGGCCCTCGCCCAATATTGGCCGTGGTAGCAAGGCGCATGAGAAGTTCTCGACGCCGACGAGCGCGCAGCCGCTGCGCGGTTGGGACGACACGCCGACCTCTGCGTCTACCATGGCCGAGAAGAACGGCGGGTTCTTCCCTCGCTACTTCTCCCCATACAACTCGCAGTACAACAGCCCCGTCAGCGCCGAGGAAGGCCCGCCATACACTACGTGGCCCACAATGGCATCCATGACCGACACACTCGCCGCCGGCAGCAGCTCGTCCGCCATGGGGGGCGCGGGTGGCCGGCACTATGCGCTTGGTCTGCGCTCGGTCAGCCCTGTCGCCGACGATGCACACGATGGATCGCCAGGGAGCAGCTCCGGGGCCAACGGCCGCAAGCCGTGGCCACCCGGGTACACCCAGGAGGAGATTGAGCGCATGGCGCACGAGTACGAGCTGGCGCAGATTGGCGTTGCTCTTGGCGGCGCCGACCCGAGCCTGCGGAGCAAGAACTCCAACGTCAGCCTCGAAGGGTCGGCTGGCGCCAAGTCCGCCGTCGACGTCAACGACTTCCCGACGCCGCCGCTGCAACAGGCGCCAACACAGACCGGACTCCGGCAGCAGTCGCTGGCGCACCACGGCGAGTCATCGTCGCCGTCGTCGCTGTCGCCGTCGTCGCTGTCTTCGCTGTCTGTGTCGGCCGGTGCCCTGTGGGAGCAGCCGTCGTCGTCGTCGTCCAAGCGCAAGACGCGCCGCAGTAGCAAGAAGTCGTCGAGCACGCGGCAGGCGAGCGAGCCGAGCGACAACGAGAGCATCATTCTCTCGACGTTCCGAAGGCCGTCCGCGACGCAGGAGCAGTCACAAATTGCAGAACCGCAGCCACCACCGGCACCCACACTGCAGCCGCCGCGAGCGATTCCATACTACCCGCCGCCACCGTCACCACAGATGGAGTCGCCGTACAGCCCCCAGTCGCCCTACGGCGGCCTGACGGAAGAAGACGCAAGGCACGGTCATGCCATGTGATGACCTTTATTAACCTATTCATTCTCTTTTTGGATAGGGTGATTATTTTCCATTTTTATGAACTCGGCCTTTGCGTCACATACAATCCTTCATCTAATGAGCGCCTCTCATTGTTTTGGTCTTTTTGATATTTTCTGTTTCGGTTCGAGATACCTCCTTTGACACCAACTTGGTTTATGTATTTGTTGGTCTGGTCTTAGTCACCTTCACAGGGCCTTTTTCTTGTTAGTTGCAAGCGGCCGTGCATAGTGCATCGCGGTCTCTCATCACAGCCTCTCAGGCATCTGCAATGAATGCGATATTTATATATATATTTATGTCACTCACACGATATTTTATTAAATTCTGATGGCTTTTGACTGTTTGAATTAGCATTTAATGTTTGGAAAGCTTAAGGACTTAGTCAACAGATCGCCAATACTTTACTGTGGCTGTTCTTTGTGGCTGGTGAAGCCTACGCTAGCAGATCTCTTATCTTATCACTCACCTGGCACGTAACCAATCACAGGCTCCAATACCTGCAAAATCCCCGCTTATTTCCACACCAGCAGCCATTTTTTCTTTCAGTCCCTTCAGCTGTGAACTTTTTTTTCAAGTCGATCGAGCCTTTCGCAAAAGTTTCTGTTAGGAGCTGTCTCTCTTTACCTTTACGCTTGTTCACGAACCACGACGACCTCGGCCGACCTCCTCCCCGACGAGACGCGACGACACGGCATATCTCGAGACGGTCAATATATACTCGACTCTTTTTTTTTTACCTTCCTCCTTTCCTCTTTTTTTTACACGTCTTCCGCCAACATGTCTGCGGACGACAAGGACGACCAGGTCATCAAGCCGCAGGCCTCGGCGCCGGCGGTCGACACCAACGACTGGCCGCTGCTGCTCAAGAACTTTGAGAAGCGTGAGTCGTCTTTGTCCCTGGCCCTTTCGGTCCTGTTGACCATCGGAACACATCTAACTGAATTGAACAAATAAAACAGTGCAAATCCGCACCGGTCACTTCACGCCCATCCCCCACGGCAGCGCGCCGCTGCGTCGCGACCTCAAGTCGTACATCAGCTCCGGTGTCATCAACCTGGACAAGCCGTCGAATCCTTCGAGCCACGAAGTCGTTGCCTGGATCAAGCGCATTCTCCGGTGCGTACCAATGCCGCTTCGAAGCGCCAGCCACGGCGCAGCTGATATATATACATACACCACGTGCAGGCCAAAAAGAGGACAACAGCTGACTGCTTCCCTACAGTGTCGAGAAGACTGGCCACTCTGGTACCCTTGATGTATGTTTCTACCCTCCTGCTTTTGTTGTCACAATGTAGCGTCTCGCTAACAACAATAACAGCCCAAAGTGACGGGTTGTCTGATTGTCTGCGTCGACCGCGCCACGCGCCTCGTCAAGTCGCAGCAGGGTGCCGGTAAGGAGTACGTGTGCATCGCACGCCTGCACGGCAAGGTGGCCGGCGGAGAGCCCGAGGTCGCGCGTGCCCTCGAGACCCTGACCGGTGCCCTGTTCCAGCGCCCGCCGCTGATTTCCGCCGTCAAGCGCCAGCTCCGTATCCGCAGTGTATGTTTTTTTTCTCCGCCTTTTTGTGACAGGTGACAGTGTCTCGCCATTCCTCACCGTTCCGCGCGTCCTAACCTAGCTGTACAGATCTACGAGTCCAAGGTGATTGAGTTCGACAACGAGCGCGGGCTGTTCGTCTTCTGGGCGTCCTGCGAAGCCGGCACCTACATGCGGACGCTCTGCGTGCACCTGGGTCTGCTGCTGGGCGTCGGCGCGCACATGCAGGAGCTGCGCCGTGTCCGCTCCGGCGCCATGGACGAGACCAAGAACCTCGTCACGCTCCACGACGTCCTCGACGCCCAGTGGCTCTACGACAACACGCGCGACGAGTCGTACCTGCGGCAGATCATCCAGCCCCTCGAGTCGCTCCTCACGTCGTACAAGCGCCTCGTGGTCAAGGACAGCGCCGTCAACGCGGTCTGCTACGGCGCCAAGCTCATGCTGCCGGGCCTGCTGCGCTACGAGTCGGGCATCGAGCTGCACGAGGAGGTGGTGCTCATGACGACCAAGGGCGAGGCCATTGCCATTGGCATTGCGCAGATGTCGACGGTCGAGATGAGCACGTGCGACCACGGCGTCGTGGCCAAGGTCAAGCGCTGCATCATGGAGCGCGACCTGTACCCGCGCCGCTGGGGCCTCGGCCCCGTCGCCACCGAGAAGAAGAAGCTCAAGGCCGACGGCAAGCTCGACAAGTTTGGCCGCACCAACGAGGCCACCCCGGCCAAGTGGACCGCCGGCTACGTCGACTACAACAAGCCGCTCGAGGACGGCGCTGCGGTCCCGGCCACCCCGGCCAAGGTCGCCGAGGTGAAGGAGGACAAGGAGGACAAGGAGGACCAGGAGATGACCACGCCCGCGACGGCCGCCAAGGGCGACGACAAGGACAAGGAGAAGAAGCGCAAGGCCAAGCACGGCGACGAGACGGCCGAGGAGAAGGCCGAGCGCAAGCGGCGCAAGGCCGAGAAGAAGGCCAAGAAGGCCGCAGCCGCCGCGTCCAAGGGCGGCGACGACAGCGACAGCGATTAAGCGGGGACGATAGTAAAAGGGGGCTGTGATGTACTTTTTCTTGGGACTTTGCTTTTTCTTGTCCACTTCTTGTCTGCTCATTTTTGGCTTTGGCTTGCCGAGAGTTGGTTGTTTTTTTCTGTTTGCTCTTTCTCTGGTCTGTCTCGATTTTCCTCTTGTGTTCGTATGTTTCTTCTTGTGTATTGGGATACTTGGGCGTTATGTAGTCTTTTTTGCATTTGCGTTCCGCCATACATCATTTGGTTGTATTCTCACGTTTTCGTTTCTTGAAACCGGGTCTTTCGTTGTCAGTTGCTACTTCAAAAGTCAAGTTATTATCACAGTCCGGGAAATATCAAGGCGTCAATATATCTTATTTTGAGTTTAATATCACAGCAATAAACCTCCATCGCCAATATATAGTCATATAAAATGAGGAGAGACAAGATTCTGTGTTTGAGATGAATTTTACAATTGTATACCTTTCCAAGAGAAGCGACATCCAATACATTCAATATAATGTTTGAGAGAGATGCGATTTCCTGCCCCTTTTTAACCTTTCTGGATTTCCTTTCAGCTTCGTCACGTCGTGTCATCCTCATCACGTCGTCATCGGCAGCTCACTGCTGTCATCATCTATTTAAAGTTGTTCTTCATCTCTCTCAGCTTGGCCATGACGGCAACGGGCTCCGACTCGCCCGTAGCCAGTTGGATCTCAGGGTCGGTGACACGCATAAACACATTGTGCTCCTTCTCATCACCAATGGTGAACTGGCCCTGGGTCTCCTTGTGCTCGTCGGCGAACGCCTTCAACTTCTTGACGGCGTCGCTGGGCAGGACGGAGATGGCAAACTTGACATTGGCCTTTGTGTATTCGTGGCCGGGCTGGGACGGTCAGCATGTAGGTATGCAGGTGTGTAGGCTGGCAGCACGTGTTGTGACGGGTCGAGACTCACATAAACAGTCGTATCGTCCGGCAGGCTGGCGAGCGTCTCGTTGAGCGCCTTGTGCATCTCGGCAGCCGAGCCCTCAAAAAAGCGGCCGCAGCCTAGCAGGCACGGTCAGCAGAAGATTCACAGGAAAGAGAGGCGTACTAGGAAATTGCCTACCGCCGTGGAACAGAGTGTCGCCGGTAAAGACGGCGCGCTTGTCGCCCTCCTGCAAGTACCAGCAGATGCTGTCCTGGGTATGGCAGGGCGTGTACAGGCCCTGGACGGCGATGGCCTTGCCGAGCTTGAAGCCGTTGCCGTTGGCGGGTGTCTGGGTGACGGCCTGGCAGTCCTTGCCGCCGATGATGGGCAGCTCGGGGAGCTTGAGCAGATCGCGCTGCCATTGTTAGCGGGCGGTGCGTTCCAGATATGGTGGAAGAAGGGCATCTTACCAACTTGGTGTTGCCACCGGCATGGTCCCAGTGGCTGTCGCGGTTAGCTTGGATCACCCTGCCATTAAAAGATACGTCTGGTCGCTGTCGCCACTCACTGATGTGTGTTGACAATGGCCGTCAAGTTGATCTTGCCGGCATCAATGGCCTTTTGGAGGACAGGTGCGACCCTGTTTTCGGTGTTGCATTGTCAGTATATGCTGCCGGGGGTACTCTCTGAGCTCCCCCTCCGACATCAACTTACTCTTCCGGATGTGCCGGATCGATGATGACAGCGTCCTTGGAGGCATCGTCGACAACCAGATAGGCATAGTTGTCGCTGCTGCCGACCCCTGCAAAATGTTAGCGACATCCCGGAGGCGCACCCAGACTCACTCTGTCCTTTCAACCCCTCTCACCACCAACTTACACATGGGGATCGACTGGATCTGCATTTTGCGAACGGGTACGCGCTGCTGCTGTCTGTCAGTTTTCTGGAGAAGAAGGGGCAGAGACAGCGTAGATGTGAACGGCGATGCACATACACCGGCGGCAAGACTTCTGCGGGTTTGCTGGAGGAGTGGTCGGAACGTGCGTGCCGCGAACATTGACGGTGGGGCCGGTAGGCGAAAGGTGTATCGACGTTACGTCGGCTGCGTCGACTGCGTCGGTTCTGCGTCTGCGATACGGTGCTGCGTAACTCGGGAGGGACAGCAGAAGAGCAATGAGGGCGATGAGGGGAAATAGCTGCAGAGCGTTGATTGTGCAATTGCTCTCGCGTAAAGCGCGATCGTGAAGCTCCTTCCGCTTTTAAAGCTCCGTTTCCCCTCCGCGGACTCGCCCGGCATTAAGCTCCCAATGCCAGACGTCATACGTCCGATACGTCCAGACCCCGCTGTAAGGCGAAGGCTTCTGCGTGGCTCAGCCGCAATTACAGCGCTGTTAGTGGTCGGGATTAGTGATCCGTTGCATCTGTGTAGCGGCACTGGGTCGCAGCTGCCTCTGGTTATTTCAGGCTATCAACTTTCTCAGTCGCGGCTTCCACAAACAACGTCACCTATACACATACAAACAACAAGTAAAGCCATACGAGAAGAGAAGGAGCGCGCACGTGGTAACAATATTCAAATGCAGCTCTTTCCTTGTCTTCGTCCACATCGATATCGAAGGCGTAGCCAATAGCCCCAGCCAAACTGAAGGTCTCCAACTTTGTTGGCATGTCTCGGAAAAGACCGTCTCGTTCCATACACATTGAGCCAGTGAAATGTGAAGAACGAGAAGCGTCACCAGTTTCGCCCACATGGTGTAGGCTTCGGGGCCATTTCGCTTCACGATGAAGCACCTCATTCTCACCGGGGCATGCTATGTCGACACAATCTTAAGGTGCGAGCAACAGCAAAGGCTCTTGGAAGCTTCAAAGCATCCAAAACACCTCTACTGACCCGTCGTCGACAGCATTCCCCGATTTCCTGGCGAAGACGACAAGCTGCGCGCAACTGCCTGCCAGATCCGTCGTGGCGGCAACTGTCCCAACTCGATCGAGGTGCTGCTGCAGCTGCTGCAGCCGCCAAAGAGCGCGAACGTACCAGGCGCAGACCAAGACGCCGAAGTGGCCACGTACCTGGTCGCGAGCCTCCCTGCGCGCGATGCGCCGGCGACGGCCATGATCGCACGCTCGTTTCGCCCCGCAGCGGCTGGCGTCGACGGGGACGCCCGCCGGCCCAACCTTGATCTGTGCCTGTACCGCGACGGCCACATGGCACCCGCGAGCAGCTACGTCCTGCGGTCGGCCGCCACAGGCTCGCGCACGATTGTCAACCACAGCGACCTGCCGGACATGACGGCGGACGAGTTCCTGGCGGTGGCCGTCCGATTTTTTGACAGCCAGACGTCCCCCGCAGCCGCCACGCGCCACACGTCGTCCACCGTCTGCAGCTGGTGGCATTTCGAGGGCCGCATCCCCGAGACGACCTCGGCGTGCATCGAGCATCTCCTCTCGAGGCGCGACGCAAGCAACGACATTGTCATTAGTGTGGAGGTCGAGAAGCCCGACCGCAAAGGACTGCGAGACCTGGCCGCCATGGCCGATGTTGTCTTTTACTCCAAATCCTGGGCCGAGGTGAGTGGCCCTGAATGCCAGCGCTCGACACGCGGCGGACTTGTGCTGACAACCCTCTTCTTCTAGGACCAAGGATACGACAGTGCTGAAGCCTGCCTTTGTGGTGAAGCCGCGTCGCTACCTCAAGCGTATGTGTTTTTTGTACAGTACCCCTTTTCTTCCATGTTTGACCAGTCGCGCTCTAACTGCCCGCCTTTTCAGTTCACTGCTTCTCTGCACATGGGGTGCACAGGGCGCTTCGGCGCTCGCTCCGGGGTCAGGAGACCATGTCGTGTCTTGTCCGGCGTCGCCGGTCCCAACCTCCAAGGTTGTCGAGTATGTATTACGGGGCCGGCCACCATGTCAACTCCCCAACTCGGATTGTTTTTACTTTCGTATGCTAACGGAGGGCAGTGCGGTCGGCGCTGGCGATACATTTGTGGCCGGCATTCTGTACAAACTGGTTTCACTAAGCGTGCAGGGGGAGAGCCCGCACCTGGACGTCAGTGATGACACAGCCAGGGCAGCACTCGCGTTTGCTGTTGACCTGGCCACACGCAAAATCCAGATAGACGGATTCCAGGGACTGGTTTAGGCTGTGTTTGTTCGGTAGACGATACCGTCGAAGCCTCTCTCGTCATTTTGGTGCATGCCTTTTGCAATGCTTTGTAGCTTTGTGGTTGGTTTTTCTATTCTATTTATAAATATTTTCTCGACAAAAATGGTAGACTTCAAATAATTTTTTACAAATTTTCAATGCTTTTCTACTCACGTTCTCGTAATTCACCAACAACCATTAATATCTTACATTCCATCCTCAGTCTCCACGGCTTTAAGAGGACTGGACCAAGAACTCACATCTGTTCTTAGTGACGCCCGCTCATGACATGTTTGATTTTTTTGGTTGTCAACAAGCGTGGACGGTTGAGACGATGGCATCTGATGCCGTGGATAAACTCGAACAAATCGACAGCTCTCAGCACGCACCTGTTGAGTACACGAGAAAACGAGAACGACGACGCCAGGGGAGGGTGTGGGGGTGCCTGTCGGAAGGGGGGGGGGGGGGGGTGTTTTGTATTGCTCCATACATTTCAGTGGAAAAAGGTGCTGCAAAAGGGCTAGACCAAACGGGACCTGGGCCCCAGTTTTCGGTCTCGGTCGTTGATTTTGAGAGGCCTTTCTCTGTCTTTTGGGCTGTCTGGCTGTCTCTGACCCCCTGGGACGTCTGGGAACAAAAGGACGGCGGGGCGGCTCTGCTTCGGAGGAGAGCAGATTTTCTACCAGAGGGAAAACGAGGACCCCACACAGGTACGGCCCTTGAGACTGTAGAAAATGAAACAAAAAGAACCAGCCAAGGGAGAGAGGGATTGACCCATGAAAAACCCCCAAAACCCCGAATAGAAATAAAAAGTGGCCCGTGCAAAAAAGTGCCATGCCAAGTGTGCAAAAAAGGGGGTGGGGAATCCAAACACAGGAAACAACATCTGAACCTCTGTTTTTTTTTCTTTCTTTTTTCTTCTTGATCGCCTCAAAAGGGATAGCTGAAGGACCTCATGAGCTTCACAAAGTGTAACTCCCTAGCATGAGATGAGGACCAGCAGGAGAGTCACGACGATGGATACGAATAGCACCTTGGCGTCCTTTCTCACCAAGTCACTGCACCCTGAACGAGGGCGTCACATGTCTCTCTCATCCCCCCCCATTTGTGTTCTCTTGCTGTTTTTCTTCTTGACATGTGCTTCCTTTCCGTTTCCCAGGCATATGCTTTACCAGCCACGCACATGCATGATCACAAAGTGGAATAATAGTACAAGTTTGAAAAAGGATGGTCTTCTCTTTGTTTTCATATGGGAATGTTAAATCTCCAAATGGGTATCTCTGTATCAACAAAATTAAAAACTTGGAAATGCCTCGAACTTCCAAGATTGGAAAACCGGAATAAACAAGGACGAAAGAAAAACAGCGCTGTATGCCCGCTCGCTTCTGTGCTCTTCAAAACAAAGAAAATAATAATGGAAAAGGCTTCCGTGTACTTTTCCAACCGAAGAGTAAAAATAAATGATTTCCCAGAAATCCAAAACAAAGAGCACAGAAAAAACCCTGGACGTCGGCCCATGCTCTGCGAAGAGCCCATTTCTGTATGCCGGTTGTCCTCCCAAATATCCTGTATGTTCCCTGCAAAGCGCCCTGCTTTCTAATAACCCCTTGACCCATGAAGCCGAAGACCCGAAAAAGATAAAAGTAAGAAACTCGTTAGGATGCCATTGTCGTATGCGGTCGTCATTAGAAAAACAAAGGAAATGTGTTTTTTTTTTGTATCGTTGCCGATAAAATGAATGGCGCTTGGGTAATTGTAGTTGGTGAAAAAAAGTGCAGACGTTGTTGGTTGATAACACAAGACGATTGGTTAACCGTCTACTGGTCCTCGCCTTCGGCATCGCGGTCGTCGTCGTTCTCGTTGCCATCCTCCTCATCGTCGTCGTCCAGGTTCTCAGGAGGCTCCCAAGCATCCTCAAGCTTCAGGCCCTTGCCAGTCGGCTCAGGGAACTTGTATGCCGAGCCGAGAAGCTGAGCAACCGATGAGCGGTAGCTCTGGAGAGTCGGGTCCATGACCTCCTTCTCAGGCGGATCGTACAGGCCCATGCCCACGAGGATCTCACCCTCGGGCTGCTCGTCGTCCTGCTCCTGGCAGGTGACAATGTTGCCGTCGCTGGGGATACGTGCCCGTGACGGCTCAGCCGCGGAGAAGCAGTTGTTGTCCGGCGGTGTCCGCGGGGCCGTAAAATCGTGCGTTGCGAAGCTGTTCCACTCCGTCGAGGTGGATGTCTCCGTCGCGGGTTGGTTGTGGACATTCTGGGTCTGCTCACCCTGGTAAACCTGGTTCTGGTTGGCAGGGACTTCCTGCTGCTCGTGTTGCTGGTCCTGTTGCGAATGGGGATCAGCCGTGATCAAGGCCGGGCAGTCAACCGGTGACGGCAGTTTGTCAAACAGAGCGCCGTTGGCATTGACAGAAGGCGACAGTGCCCACGGGTTAGGCGAGTAATAATGGCCCGCGGTGGTGTTGTCCAGGTTGCTCGAGTAGGGAGAGAAGGCCGTGGACGGCGATGTCTGGCTCGAATAGGCGGACGGGCTGAGGGCGAACGGCTGCATGGCCGGAAAAGGCTCGTAATCGGCAACCGGGAGAGCAGGCGTGGCGTAGGCGGACATCTGGGCGGGCATCTGAAAGTTGGTCGCCAGAGACAGGGGAACTTGCTGCTGCGTCTGAAGCTGGTTGGGCATCAAATATGAGCCGCTCGGATGCCAGCTGACTGGCCGTGCTGGACGAGATGCTGCGGCTTCGACAGACGTATCGTAGCGGTGGTTGATGGCGAGGTAGTCCGGGGCAGTGACCAGTTGCTGGGGAACCCATTGCGGGCTGGCGTACAAGCTGACATCGTGGGCCATGCGCTTCCGTGCTTGCATCATGACCGATGTCTGCGGGCTGTTGTTGGCACTGCTGGGCTTGGTGATGCGCATCGCGGAGCCCGGTGTCCTTGAGCCGTAATGAGAGGATCGTGAATGCCGTCTTCTCAAGGTCGACGAAACTGATGCCAGTTGGCGGGAAAGGTTCTCGAGGAAAGCATCGTTCGACTGGTGGTGAAATGTTGATAGCTGGTATTGTTGGGATGGCTGTGGTTGTGACTGCTGCATTGGCTGCATTGGCTGCATTGTTGATGTGGTTTGCGGCATGTTTACGTACGGGTTGCCGTACGCGTAGGACATCATGTTGGTGGTTAAGGAAGAATATGACGACGAATATGAAGAGGGGGAAGAGGAGGGGAGAAATGTATTGTGAGGTTGTTGTGAGAGGCAGTCCGGTTGTAAGAAATATGATGGTGAAGGGTCAAGTAGAGACGAGGGAAGAGGCGAGAAGTGGCCGCCTCGCTATGATATATCGGCGATCTGGGTCGTGTTGAATTTGATATGTTCAGCAGTGGTAAGTCTAAGAAAGGATGGCAGCGAGCTATGTTAAGTATCATCCTGACGAACTCCACCTATGATGGGGAAGAAGGGGGTGTGTGGGAGATGGGAAACAGAGGGCGTGCCTCGAAGCGAAGAAACAAAGTGGAATGGAATGGCAAAGGAAGAACGAACGAAAAGGGAAAGAAGACGGAAAGAGGAAAAAGAAAGTGAAGGGCCATGGGCAAATACCAAAACAAGTCAATCAAGCATGACAAGGCTAGCCTGCACATCAAGTGGACAGTAGTCATATTGGCACGGAAGGGCAGAAATATGGAGTAGCGAGTAGCGCCGTGTATTAGACAAGAAACGGGGCCATGTTTGACTCTTGGACGCGGCCACAGACATGGTAACATGGGAGGTCAGATATTAGAAAGGTACGAACGGAAACACAGAAACACCTTGCCAGAGTTCTCCGTACTCCCTCCTTGGTTGCATCTGGCAAAGGTACAACGCAACGTTGGTACGAGGGCGGGTGCTGGCGAGAGGATGTGCGCTTTGTTTAGGCATATTGGATGTTTTAGGTGCTTTGGCCGTGTAAGTTGTCTGGGTCTGGGTTTGGGTGCGTGTCTGGTTGTTTGGTTGTGGCTGTGGATTGTGGGCACGGATGTGTATGGGGGCAGTCAAAATATGGGATGGATGGGCGGACTAAAACAAAAAGTACTCCGTACTCTGCGGCGAGGGATAAATGAGCGAGTGACTTTGTACCCTGCTCGATCAGAGTCTGTTTATGTTCGTTATTAGTTGGCAGATTTACCGTAAGTGGCAGATAAAGGCGGCGGCGAGAGCGGAGGAGAGAAAGGTGATGGGGTGGGTCGGCGGCTTGACTGAGGACAAACCTGAAAAGACGTTGAAAGGATTGGTTAGTCGCAGGGTGCATGCGTCATCTGGATGGCGGCAGGGATCTGTGGCAATGACAAAAATGTATTACCCCGATGGGGAATAAAGAAAAAGCATGTAATTCGTAGTAGTCGTGCAAGCGGCCGCCAACAGTGGAAAAAGGGAGTCTCGAAAAGACGGCCGAAAAGGGGGGCGAGAACCACATCTCAGGTAAACGAAGAGCCACAAGCCCAGAGCAGACCCATTTTCGGTACGAAACACGGCGACCGTGTAATGAAAGACCCTAGACATACGGAGCAACCTGAATGCGCGGTGTGTCCTGGCATCTCATCGAGTGAAGCCTAGAGCGACTGGCGAAGCTTGTAAGATTTCGTCCTCCCATATACCAGGCTTGTGTATCGTAGTAGACCTGCGACTGCATGGTGACCGACTGTATCGTGTCTGGCGCCGGTTGAAGGAGGCGAGATGAGCCTACGACGCGACGACTCCGCGCGCATTTCCGGAGCGAGCGGATTGTACCAGGTGTGGATCAGACCGGGTTGAATAAGTCACGATGTGATGCGTGAGCAACCACCGTGGTACTGAGTGTCGTAGTGTCCTGTGATGGCTCTGGGTGGTGGTGACAGCCATAACAAGCATGGGGCTAGTCGTGTTGTCCAGCCAAGGGCAAGTATCGAACTTGCACATCTTACTCCGCGTGCAAGCACAGAATAACTGGCCTATAACCAGGCGACTCCATTTCGCTGTTCGGTTACAGGTCAATGATGGATAGCCCCGGTTCTTTTGGGCGGGTGGCGGTCAGGGCCAGGGGAGATGACCGGAGGCGAGCTCGTGAGGGCTGGAAAGGTTGTGGAAGGGATGGAAGGAAGCCCCAAAAAATACCTGAAAACAATGTACGAATTTGGAGAAGCAAAAGGCGGAGCGACATGGGACAGGGCGCTGGGATGGATGGGCATGGTGGAACAAAGCAGGGGGTGTGCCCATAGCGGAGATTGGCCCTGGAACAGCCATGGAAATCGAAAAAGAAGCCGGAACTGAAAGCCAACAGGCGAGCGCGAGAGCGAGGACAGGGGGGCAGACGGCACTAAATGTGTTCATCCACGGACACCACAAACGCCTCTCGCTCGGAAACCGCACGCCCCATCTTCCCTTTCTGCCTCTTTGTCTCTTCATCATGTCGTGGTGTTTCCCGCCGTTTTGATCATATCTTGACCATCCCCGTGTTGCCCGGGCCCAGCGAGTCCGCTAAACGGCTGCCCCATGTTTGAAGGTATCCCATTCAATTCTTGTGCAACTAACCCACCCAACTCCCTGAGGTTGAATGTTCCGTTGTCGGTTCTCAAAATGGATACATGCTCTTGTTCACTGATGCACCGGAATGCATCTCTCGTCAGATGCCGGCTTAATGGTGGACTCTGTGGCACAGCCGTGACTCCTATTCTTGGTCAAACATCAAGGTCTGGCGGATGTGAGTGAGAGTCTGTGACTGAGGCGGCTGGGGTCAACTGTTGCGTTTGGCGGACTGAAATAGGGCAGAGTCACCTCCTTCTCGTTCGGTTGAGTGTCGTGACGTTGAGCGTTGTGAAATTTCTTTGTGGTTCGGTTGGGCAAGGTCTCGGTCAGTCAGCTTTTTTGGGCGGCCACCAGGTTCTCTTGGTTCAACTTGTTAGCTGTTGGCGCTTTCTGCTGGTCCTCCTAGCCCTGCTGATGGGGTGGCATGTCGCATGTCTCTCTTTGGTATCCCAGTCGGAGAATGAAGGGGCGTATCGGCTTGCGAAGGTGGGCATGGATGGGCTATTTGACCCCATCAAAAAGGTCGCTGCAGGCTTGCGTTGTTTGATTGTATCTTACGTTGTACTTTGGTCCTTTTCTGCCTCGGTCACATAACAGGCCGACTGAGAGCAGCAATCCAGTCCTGCCGTTGTTGGTCGTGACAAAGATGGAAGAAGCGAAAGGGGGGAAAGAGTATCATGAGCGTGAAAGAAAACGGCATCCTCCACATTCTTCCGTACAGGTTGCTCGTTTGGGTGAGCTCCACGGATCGCAACTCGAGACACAGAATGGCCGGTCTTCATTTTATTAATAACTTGGGTTGCCTTTCGTTGTCCGGTTCTGGTTCTGGCTCGGCCTCGTGTCTAGTGTTGTGCTGCACATTTTGTTTCTTGCCCAGGCCTGTCCTTTTTTAAAAACAGATGCGCCAACGCCATGCGAGTTTTCAGATGTGGGTAAGGGGGAAGAATGGCGGAGGGAGGGGAGTGTCGCAAGGGAGTGGGGGGAGGGGGGTGGCTGTAATTGTGGCATCGTCGTTCTCAGTGTTCGTTGATGCAAAAACAGTGGGAGCGGATGACGGTGAAAAAGGCAAACGTCCAGCGTCAAGAGATGTGCGTGAGTGAGTGCTGCCTTTGGGTGGAGGCGAAACAAAAGAGTTGGGGTGGAATAGAAGACGAAATAAGGAAAGGGGAAACAGCCCAAGACAAATAGCAAAATGGAAACAGCGTAATACGCCCCTTCCGCCAGTCCAACTAACGATCACAAAACAATGCTTGTAATAGCGGAAATCACAGCTGACAACGTACCATTAAAGGAAGGCGCCGCTAACATCAGGCGCTACGAAAAGGAGCGGCACTATTTTCAGTTTCAAGAAAGAGCAACCGTGGACTGTCTCAAAGCGTCAAGCAGCCGATCCGGGAGCCACTCCCAAGCGAACAACAACAAAAGGGGGCCTCGAAGCAGAAGGGAAAGGGCAGGTGGCCGAGAGTGGCAGGTCAGAGCGTAAAGCTGAGGGCAGGAACACTGGACAACAAGACGGAAAATGTGGGCATCACGTCTCAAAATTAACGATATTTTGATCGTAATAGGGCACGCACTTTTGCGGAGCCTTTCGTCGACGACGGAGAGCATAATAACGTGGCAACGCCACCACGGCCGGCTGGGATCGAAAAGAGAAACAGAAAAAGGAAGAAGAGGACGTTCCATATATTGGCCCTGGTAGGGCGGGTCTGAGAGTCGTTGGCACGGAAGATCTATCTGATTATGGAGCGTGCAGAACATCGTTTAGCGGGGTGTGAGTTTTAGCTTCTTCAGTGGGGAGGGGTGTGCGTTGTGTCTGTTGTGATTCATGAGAGGGCTGTTTTGAAGAGGTAAATGAGGAAAGAGCGAATAAGAAAAGTTTCAGCTCACAAAGTCGGCTGGGGAAGGTGCCAAGAAGGGGGGAGAAACGATGGCAGGGGCGTAAAAGTGCACCGAAGAGAAGTGTTGGTTAGGGGGTGTGCGTGGCGGGTGCCACCAAAAAAAGAAAGTGCATCCCTTGTCGATGGGGATCACTCTCTTTCTTCCAGAGTGTTTCCATCTTCACACGGAAAGTGCTCCTTTGCTTGTCCCCTTGTAGTTTCGCCCTCTGGATGGGTGGCTTGTTGCTGCATTGCTCCTTCCTCGCCAGCTCAATGCTTGCCTCCCTCCTCTCCTTGCCTATCCTGTTCCGTCGCCCCCTGTCCCGAGTCTGAACCAGCACATGCTCCCTAAAATGCCTTACTACGGGATAACTGGGTTGCGTTAATCCGGAACCAACTCTGCCAGTAACGACAAGTTACGAGGCCGCTGCAAGGCAACCCTGAGGCACTGCAGAAAACGACGCCATAAGGCATAAAACGATTTATCAGCTAACTGTCTGCATAGCGCTCTATGATATTAGCAGGGCATGAGGTTGGTGTGACAGTTGGGGAGGCCAGGCCCGGTAATTGTGTAAAAAGGCAGCTCGACACGATGCCACGAAAAGAAGGGAACGAAAAGGAAGCGAAGCAAAGGTGAAAAGAGGGGGGGGAGCTAACAAGGAACAGGATAAGAAGAAAGAAAAAAAGAAAAAAAAAAAAAAAAAAAAAAAAAAAAAAAAAAAAAAAAAAAAAAAAAAAAAAAAAAAACAAGAAAGTAGACCCCCAACAGATGCCGATACGCCTGATGCCTACCACCGACGATTGGCATCGACTTGGAGAAAGTATATTCTGCCCATGTTGCCCAGAGACAATACGTATTGAGTGTGGTGGAGACCTTGGGATGTGCTTGTCCATCCGACATATTGGCTCATACGATATCCGACTGAACTCCGACGCTATGAATGAGACCGCCCTGTTTTATGCCTGTGTTCTTCTCGAAGAGGGAAGTGGCAGGCGCCGGAAAAGAGGATCAGACAGGTCATGTGTCGAACAGAGAATGGTGCACTCTACAGAATACGGCATATTAATCCAGACACATCCTGGAGACGGATGAGATGATGAGCAAAGGCTCTGCCCCTGCCATGGCCGCTGTGCCTTTTACCAGTCCGCTTTTTTAAACAGCAAAGGACAATGTCTGGGTGGTGCTTTGATGCCAATGCTCGTATGGGACGAGATGTAGATCTTGCCTCGCCGTGGAATCTGGAAATGGGATATGAATTGTGAAATATGGGATTGTTTTAGCCCAGGCGGGCGACGATATAGATACGGCGTATCAAACGGGTCCATATTGGTTGAAAGAAGTCAAGAAGAAAACACAAAAAGGCCTTTTATTATTATTATTATTATTATTTTAAAAAAAAGAGGCAACCGCAAATTCAGCCTCTTCCGTCGTGTACGGGAGCCACAGAAGAGACCCAGCATATTGAGGAGATTGAATATAGGCCCAACAACCAAGCGAACGGGGACAAACGCCGTTAAAAATACATGAGAATTGATGGCTCCCATTCCTCGTGCCTGGAACAGTAGAGAAAAGCCGAAAAATAAGGGTCCGCCAGTGTTATGTTATGCGAACGATGTACAAGATTCAAAGGCCGACGTGTGGGACTCCCTGTTGTCTTCAGCTTTTCTACTGTCCAGGTGTTGCCCCCCTTGCCCGTTTCGAGTAATGTAAAGCGAGATCCCTGATCCTCGAGCAAGGGTGGGCTAGAGTGATGGAATTTTATGGCTGTGTTTCAATACGAGGCAACGGTAAGGTGGCTCGGTGGGACGACTGGGGGGAAAGAACAAGAAAACGGAGGCTTTTCTCCCTCGTACGTACTCCGTAGGCCAGTATGGGCTGTTCGAACGGATGCAAATCCAGCAATGTGCAGCAGAAGCGGCCCCATACAAGACACAACTAGGTAGTGATGAACAGCTGAACAAACAGGGCGTTGATATGCGCGACTCCATTTTGCGGAGCTTGAACTGCGGGCCAGCTGATTATGACTCTGCAGGAGTTTTTGAAGGAAGGCTTGCGGTGACCTATGCCATATTGACTTCCTCTCCGTGCTTTTGTTTTGCGCGAGAGAGGATGAGGAGACGACCACCACAAAAAACCAATTTCGAAAAAAGGCACTGAAAGCGGAGACGTATAGTATCTTACAAAACAAGACAAAAAAGCTAACAAAGGGAAAAGCGCCACTTTCTTACGCTTCTACACCCACTTCTAGACTTGCATGAGTGGCATCACCGTGATACTCCGGATGTATGCACAACAAATAAAGCAAGGTTTGGACCCTTTGAAAAACCAAACCGGCAAACCGGTCGAGCGAGGTAGCCAAAATGTCCACGCGTACTAACACTAACACAACATTTGTGAGTGGGTAACCGAAAGAGACAAAACTGTTGAATAGAGTTAACGAAGAAAATTCTCGCTTGGCGCGTGAGAAGGCGCAACTAACTGCTCCGCACCTGCTCGGCGAAGGAGGAAAATAGAACGTCACCGCACCGGGGAACCAGCAATATATTGGTACTCAAAGTGTAACGCCACTGTGAGACCATAGAAAGGGGAGAGACGCCAGGGCATCAAAGCCAAAAGGCTTGGATACGATCATCCGACGATTGTGTCTTGGAGAGCCTGCCGGCACCTACAATTCGTATTCACCTTGGATGTGCTATTCACGCCCGTACCGTGATATGACTGAGCCGAGAACGCAGATTGATTGACACTCTGGGACGGATTGGCAAGAGACCTAGTTTCGGGCACATACGATGTGCGTCGGCGAGGTATCTCTCGAGTACGGACCGATTCGGACGAGTACGATGGCACCGAATCCTCCCCGAATTGAAGAGTATCACGAAAAAGAAAATTTGTGTGAATCATGTCGTTCGAACACATTCCAGCCATACTACGCCCCATACATTTTGCTGATTTTTTAACCGCCTATTAACTCTAAATACCAAGGACGGCAATTCGAACATCTTCAAATACTAATTGGGATCGCCTTTAGTCTTTGTATATTTGGGATATGTGGACTCCTCAAGAATGGGTTTGATACAAATCCAGGCATTCAATACTTTGTGATGTTAGTGGCGATGTGCAGTGCCATTTGGGGAGGCTAGCTTTGACAGAAAAAAAAAAAAGAATAAAAAAAAAAAAAGGCAAAAAGGGCTTGGCTGCGGGCAACAGGTTTACTTCTTTTCTGAAATGCATTATTGGAGACGTAAGATTGCATGTTAAAAAACGATGTAAACCGTCGTAAGTCCAAGACTAACAAAAATAGCGCCGCTTCGAAGGGCACAAGTTTCAGCCAATACGGCTGGCAAAGTATGTAAGTCGCGCAGATAGTTACTTTGTTTGCTTGGCTCGCTGCGGAGCATTTGCCGACGCAAGAAGAATAAAATAGACAAACAAAGGGACTACTCCGTCCAAGAACAAAACGGGGCCGCAATGGCGGGTGCTTTTCTGTCAGTTTGGGTCCATTCGCCTCGTCTCGACGCGGCGCTACCGCTACGGCCAGAACCACATTCCATTTCCACTTGGGCGGAGACGATGAGAATGAAAGTTTTTTTTTTTTAAAAAAAAAAAAAAAAAAAAAAAAAAAAAAAAAAAAAAAAAAAGAAAAGAAAGAAGAGAAAAAAAAGCATTGGGGAAAACAATAAAACAGCAACCCCGAAGATGGACCTTTTCACGGACCACCGGGCAGGCTAATAGCGTGGCCGCTGAAGAAGACGACCTTTTTCAATGGAAAAGAGAAGGCCAAAAAAAGACGATAAACGAGAGCCAAGCGAAGCGGAGCCCAAAGACACTCCCATTTCAATTGTGGCGCTCGCTTTTTGATGACCGAACGACGATGTGCGTTTTACGTCACAACAAGGATTGTTCTGGTTGGTTTTTTCTAGCTTGTGGGATTGGTGTGTTCGGAGCAGACTCGTTCTTGCCCTTGTTGGCAACCTAGGACCGCACTCCCGTCTACCATCTCAAAGCAGGCACGAACTCAGCTCCTGCCCCTTGCAAAGGTCTCTCCCAAGCCAATTACCCCGTTTTCTGACTCAGTTTTCATGGACCGTGTTGGTCGTGCCTGCCAACTCCGGGTCTCGCCTGTCGGACAGGACCAGAAGAGCAGACGAAGCCCCGCCGTTTTCCATAATGTGGAAGGCTGGCAGGGGACAGCAGGCGCCCAGACGTCATGCACTAACAAAAAAAAACGGGCTAAATGGGCAAGGATGAAGCGCCAACGAGCAACGTGAAAACGGGGGTGGTATTATTACGATGTACGCAAGACGGAGTCACAAACGTAGAGATGCCTGGCCAAGACCGACGTTCCCCCCTTTTGCCCGCCATCCGCTAGGAACCCGTTACGGCAAAAGGCGAGGCAGGAACCCAAGTCAGGCCATGGCACCGTCTCTTGTAGTATCACTGTCATCTCCCCCCCCTGGTGCAAAAATTGCAGAAATACCCGCTGATCTTGCACCGTTTTGGGCGACAGGCCACACTATCGTGAAAAAATTGGCGAGCGTGTTACGAGACATCCAAGGCACAAAAGCACCACCCTCATCCTGTAGCCTCTGTCGCTGACAGAAGACATTCATGGCTGGCAAAGAAACATGCATGGTGCATGAATACGGAGCCGCCAACCAGAGACTCAGCCTCATTTAGGTGTCAAGATTGACAATTCCAGTTGAAGCTTGTCTCGAAATGGGGTATCCGAAGGCAAGACAATAAAGGGGAGGGAGCGAGCGGCAGATGCGGAGCCCACCAGGCCAACAACACAACAAGCGATGGCACAAGTTTGACATTGACCGGCCGGGCAGAGGGGATCGGAGCTGCAGGGAGCGCAACATCCCACGATTGTCGCGTAAGATGAAGGGCGCGAAACAACGAGCATGTTAGTGGATATGGATACTGCAGAAAGGGGCTGGCTGGGGGTTGCCTCCGTTCCATATTGGTAGTCCACTGATGGTCGCTCACGGGCCGTTTTTGCTGAGCATGAACACCCTCTCTGCCTCTCTTGTCCGATAGTTGTGTGTTGGTGCACAGCGATGACAAAAAGGTAGCATTGCAGGCCACCAGCAGGCCCCGTGCCAATATAAAGGGTCGTTTGATGTGACTTGGTCACTACGAAGTACAAAAGACGACCGTCGACTGCGAAGTACCGTCTCGAGAACGTTAGGAGCCCAATCCCTGCGCTGCACGCCAACCAAAGAAGGAACACCGCTCGCCATTTATTACTGCCTCTCCCCTAATTATTACTCCGTAATTCGCCGTTACGCCCCACCGACTGGCTAGGCCGACTATGTATGGGCGCTCCGTTTATTTTTTGATATCTACTCAATCAGTCTGGGCGCCTGATCATTGGCCCCCAAAGTTTAACTTTTTCCTTTTCTTTTATCCGTTCACGCTCACCGCACTTTCGTCGCCAATGCACCGCGAATAGCAAAAGAGGTAATGTGGGCTGGCGACGGCGCACCTTCTCCGTACTACTGTAGGACTAACGAAAAAGGACGGGTTCCAGCAGGGAAGGATGCTCGTCATAAAGTTCCCGTATTGAGCAGCCACAATGAAGGGAATAAAGGGAGAAACAGCACTATCAACCACACTAATCCGTGTCTCACGATTGGAAACAATGCATACTGCAACGCTACGTTGGGGGGAAAAGACATGCTTGTGCCCAAGTGGCAACCTCGGTGCTACTCTGGGCCAGTTTTGGCTTGGGCGCCTTAGTCTTGTTCTCGACCGCCTGTTCGTGTCGACCTCACCGCACGATGCAAAGGCTCCCTGTAGGAATGCAATAAGCTGCTCGCCTGTCTTAAACTGTTGATGCAACAAAGGTCTCGACGATCCTTGATAGACATGAATCGTTAAACCCACTGCGGATTACGTGTCGAGCGCACGATCGTACACAGCGGGGCTGGCGTTCCGGCCGGCACTTATCACAGGTTTTTCTCTTTGCTTTCCACGCCGATGCGACGTGCGCCGTGCTCCATACGACTGCATCAATGGATTTTACAGTTTCGCCGAGTTCTTTTGTAGCTGCCGACGTTCGGGATCTCGGGCAAGTGTACGGAATACGCGGTGCGTCGTAGTTGTAGTCGTAGTCGTAACTGTCGAAGAAACAAGAAAAACGAACACGGAAACGAGCAACAAGGGCAACAAGACTATGTGCTACTAATAAAACATTGCGACAAGGGCCGCGAGCCACAAACAAAAGTCACTCAGCCGCTCTCACCACCCTTCCTGCTCTGTTGGTGCAGCGCAGACGACAGGTATCTCGCACTGGAGCAATGCGAGCTGCCACGCGGGCTACAACACGACGTGCATACGAAGTAATTACGAAGTAGTCCAAACGCGGCGCAGCCTTGGCCCCCAGAAAAGAACCACACCAGCCAGCGCAGGTTTGGGGCAGGGGGAGAACAGTGACATCGCCCATGGAGATGAGGTACCTGCGAACAATTCCTGGCTACAGTGCGCACGGTGTGGTAACGGATAAACAAGACGGTGTCACCGTAAGACGGAGGCAGGCATGGATTGGACTCCAAAAGTCCATGCAAAAACGGACCAGGGGGGTTTTCCTCATGGGGCTCCCACACTCCCCCCACTGTCCCTCCCCAAAACCGCTCTTCACGATACTTTGTACGTGTTAAAACAAGTCCGAGAGTTCATGCCCACTAGTCTCCTCCAGCAGGTTGGTATGGCAAGGAACGCTAGCGGGATTGACAAGGGTTGACTTTCCTTATTTTAGTGAGCAACACGACGCCAAGATCCAGCACTTTTCATGACTTTCCGCCTGTCCGTACGAATAAAGTTGATACGGCACACGCCCTCAGTGCCTTCCACACCCCCCTCTTGCCGCTCCTTCCAGTCCAGGAGTACGAATTGCATCGTACTTATTTTGGCATCGACCCATGGCCATGTTAGTGCCGGTAGCCCTGTTAGTGTTTTGGGGGCCTGGCCCTCTTGGTCTTGCGGGACAGGCCTGCACTAACGCTTTTGGCGGGCTCGGATTGAGCCTGTTTTTCTCGACTTATTCTTCCTCTTGTGTGTCACGCATGCTGTTGAATTTTCTGCAGACCCATGTAAACACCCAGCTCGTCTTCTTGTCATGCCTCTCTTTTACTGCCCTTGCCTCCTTCTGCTTGCGTGAAACAAAACGTTGTGCAGGTCGACCCTTTCTTTCCTTTTTCTGTTGTGTTTTGGCGTGGGATGCTCGCTCCTGCCCCCCCGGCAGCCTGCGCTTCGGTGTTGCACGAATACGGATACTGCATGCGGGACACTTGCTCCTGCCTCCTGCCGTTGTTTTTGCCGTTGGAAGGCACGCCCGACGAGGCTTCTTTCCTTTTTCAACACAAAGCAGACGGAAGCTGATATGCGTGGAAAACGAACGGCATGTGACCACATTTTCTATTTTCATCGTTCTTTTCGCTTTACTGCACCAGACTGGAAGACGGTCACAAAAAACATACCCACATCCATCCTCGGTCGAGCCTTTTCTCACGGCATGACAAGCTGTTCTTGCTTTTGTCCTTTTTCGTTTTCTTCTCGTCATTGCCGCTTCTGCCCGCGCAGCACCAGCTGCCCCTCTTTCACCCCCTTTTCCCTTCTGAGTTCTTTCTTACTCTTCCTTTCCTCTGCAGTATCGTCATGGCTCGATATTCAGAAACACAACGAGGCCAAACTCCACTCACGTCCAACCGCCGACTACGACTCCGTCCCTTTTCCCTTCTGAGTTCTTTCTTACTCTTCCTTTCCTCTGCAGTATCGTCATGGCTCGATATTCAGAAACACAACGAGGCCAAACTCCACTCACGTCCAACCGCCGACTACGACTCCGTACCCCCTTTTCACCTTGCGTGACTCTTGACTGCCTTTGATGCACCCTGGTCGACGCTGTCGCATGTCTGGGTACATGCCCAACATTCGCCACCGCCAGAATGATACCACGGCCAGAAGAGAAACGATCCAATATGAAAAAAGGGCACATCGTCCAAACCATCGACCAAGGACAGCGACACAGCGAATGAACGCCGACACAGAGCAGTCCGACATGCCCGTAGCTCCAAGTCGATTCAGGCAAAAACGCCAAACTGCAGCCGCCTCTCGAGCCCTACGAACGTACATCGGTCCAATTATGCTGTACCCTCACTTCATTCCCTCACGCAATCAGGCTCATGCGGACACCGTCACGCCAATGGCGGCATGAGCACTCTTGTGGCAAAATAACGCTGCCGTACTGATACTCCAGACCACATGAAGGAGCAAGAGACAATTACTCCGTATGGCGGGCGCTTTGGCGGCATATTGTGTTTGCCAAAGAGATGCACTGTCCATGACCGACAGCCAGTCGTGCGAAACCCCTTCTCCCAGTTTCACGAAGTGTGTGACAAGCTGGAATATGTGCACATATATGCTTGTACGTGTACGATTTACTCCGTAAGGTATATGCAGTTATCACGCGTTCCATGGGCTGCGTTTTCCCGTTTCCCGCACCACCAAAGCGATCTGAGCAAATGTTTGCGTTGCCAGCGGCTGTCGTGGGATGTGTATGTATGATCTGAGACTCTTCCACTCTGTCCCTTGCACCGCTGTCAAACTCGCAAGGGAAAGCAGTTTGGAAGAAACGATGATCGGCGGACAGGTTGCTCCTCTGCTCTCTGGCGCCTCTTCGACGTAATACGGAGCACCGACGTACGATGCACACCCTCGGGCATTCAATATAGGAGTCGGTCGTCTTCAACACCTCGCAAGACGTGCCTTGATGCCTTCCAATGTGACTTGGAACTGCATATGCGTTCCTCTTCGATGCTGGCTAATCTGACGCAGTTGGTCACTGGCCAACCAGACCTGCAGCCCGCCGATTCCCCAATATCAGTGCATTGGCCGCCACCTCGAGACACAAACAACGGATCAATAAGACGCTGAGAAACGAGATGTGCGGTGATTCAAGGACAGCAACCGAGCGCCGTTCCATTTCTGACCCTGTTTTTACAACGTTTCTCCTGTGGTCCACTGTTCGTTTTCTTTTCTTTTTTCTTTTCTTTTTTTTCTTTTTTTTCTTTAAAAAAAGTCTCCTGCACAGTTCTCCCTTGCCATGCAACGCTCGCCAACTCTTGCATCTCACAATGCCACCGTGCTTGGACTTTTGTGTTTCTTTTTGCTCGGCTCGGCCTTTTGCTAGTCACAGACAGCAACTACAACCCCCCAACAAACAAACTGCTGCCCAACCATACACACCACACTCACTCACTGCACCGGCTCGTTAAGACAAACATGCACACATTGAAAAGGGCATCCCCGAAGTGGACACTAGATGCTTGTAAACCGTACGACATAGTATTCCAGACGTAGACGACCCATGTGTTCTGATATAGTGGCTGTAGCTTTGGGTAAAGCAACTGGCCAGAGGAGTCTCAAATACCCAAACGGACTGTGGGTTAAACCGAAATTGGCGGGCCTGGCACAAACACAACGAACCGCCTCTCACAAGACGGTGGTATCAACATTGCGAATGAGGGGGGAAAAGAGCTCATGTCCATTCGCGTAATGATACCTGCAAGCCGTAAAGAGTTGTCCTTTTTGAACGTATGATATACCGTACTCATAGTGAAGCGGCTTCACGTCCGTTTTCAAACACTTTATGTGACCAGCCAGGCCGCTTAGGAGCGCGTGCATCAATATCTTAGTGTTTCAATATGGAGGCCAGTCACGCATAGTGCTATTAGTGAACGCAAGGCGGCCATCAACGAAATCGACTTGTGATTACAAAATGTACACAAAAATTCATGGAATAAGAATTGAGATGAAATAATCATAATAGCAATAAACAAGCCAACGGTGGCAAGAGAGTATGAAGAAAAGAAGGGCCAAAAGGAGAGGCTGAACTGTGATCGCTGAGCGAATCTCAATAGGAAACGGAAAGTGGCGAGGTACAAGGGCCGAAAGTGCTCTTCCGATTGCTTGTGAGCCTGTCTCAGAGCCTCTTGCAGTGGGTGGAACGGAGTCCAGAGACGGAAATGTTCATAGGGACGGCAGTTGGGGGGGGGGGGGGGGGGGGGACAACAGGTCGACAACATGAGCTCGGCTGTGCCTGAACCGAACAAGAGCAAAAGTTACGAGGGGGCAGGGGGCAAGCAAAATCGACAGATGACATAGTTTGCACACAGCAACGGAAATCATGCGCATCGATAGTCCGTGATAATTATAGTAGCGTTTATTGAAGACGCACTGAGGCACTCTCCTTGTCTGGAAAGCCTGCTGTCCGATGGATCCACCCGTCATGTCACAGGGCTTGCAAGGCCAAAGGCACAAGGGCCAGGCCACACAAGGCCAGCCGCCACTTGCCTGGAAAACAGAAAAACATTATGAAGGGCGAAGTTCGAGCTGGGGTGCGTGTTACGGGAGGGGGAGCCCCCATTTTGAATACGGCTTGGCTTGCGGGAGGGGGTGGCGAGCTCGAGAAAAGCAACAAGGGTTGTTTTGGCGAGCGAAAGTGACAGGGGAGCGTATTGTGATGGGATGATGATACGTCGTACGAATTTGGGCACTTTGGACATGGACAAGTCAGGGAAAAAGGCCGATGAGCGGGGGGGCCATGCGAACTGGACCCATGAACATGCAAATCAATTATCCCGTTTCGTTGCATTTGTTGGAGGTGGTCGCAGTCAGTAGTAGACGGGGACACAGGGGCAGGGGTGAAGGGCGGAAAAGAGAACGAAAGAGGTGGCCAACAAACATAGTTGAAACAGGCAAGGAAAATAGAGTGTCTGCATGTAATAAGCCTTCCGCCGGGCCTGGCTGATATGGAAGAGCCTAGACGTCCTCCCGTACCCTGTAAGGATCTAATGAAGTATTAAGACGATACAGAGGAACGCAAAGGTGACATTTATCATCTTTTCATGGGATGGTTTGCTTCGCTATCCCCAACGGCCGGCGCAGGAAAGCTGTTTTGAGGGAAAAGGAGGAATAAATAACAGCCACAGCGTTGCGGGAAATATTGAAACAACGGTGATATAAAGTGAATGTGAAAGTGACGGAGGCGACGAGGCGCGACTGATGCCTGCACGACCGCCAGCCTACCTCAAAATCTTTAATATCACATCGTTCGAATGGCCGGTTTGTTTCCCCATGTTAGCTAGTAGGCGACGGGAGAAATGCACAGAAGGAACCGAAGGCCGAGATTGCTTGAAAAAGAACAAGGCACGCGCACGAGCACCGACCGGAGACACAAAACCTTGCAGCCAGAGAAGACGGTTGGACCACAATCCGTCAACCAAAGTTTCTGGTCGCGCAGCCGACGCAATCGACGCACAAATCGAAGACGGGACTCGGCAGACGGAACGAATTGCCTTGCTGTGCCCTGCTGTTGCTTGTGTGATGCCCTCGCTCCTCGTTCCGCGTTCCTTCGGGTTCCCTGTTCCCTTGATTCGCGTCACAATGTCTTTGTCGCTGACGCACTTTTATTTGTCCCTTTTCCATGTTGATCCCGAGGGCTGGGCAGGGCGGCAGTTGGTGGACGAAACATTCTCCACGGAAGAAGGCGATTTTGCGGGTAGACGGGTTGCCTTTAGCGAGAGAGGAGGATACAAAACACGACCCCGAAATGCGACGAGGACAATAAAAAGGACAGTGACAGGTGAAAGTCGATCCAGACGTATTCGTGCAGAGCAAACTCACTGCAAACACACGATTTGAAAAAGGAAAGCGCGCTTCGTGCACCTGGGTTGGTCTTGCTAGTCGCGGAGTAGTCTAGGCTATGAGAACCGACTGGAAAAGGCAAGAGCAAAATCATGACAAATGGCAAGAGGTGAAAAGGGGGGAAGAACGGGCAGGAACGAAGGGATGCTGATGAGCAGGAGAGCAGGAATGAACTCAGAGGAAATGGTCATGAAATGCTTACAACTAAGACAGCCCTCCGACGCGACTCAACGCAAAGTAGAAGAATCATCAACTCACAAAAGAAAGCATCATTGAAACAAGACGAAAAAGACACCGAGAGGAACACGAGCACAAAGACGCTCCGTCGCAGGAGCACAGGGGTATGCACATGCTAAGATGGCCAGGAAGGAGCAGAGCACGGTCGCTGTGGGCGATCAGTTTACGAGTATTCACAGCGGGTCGTAGTTGCCAATTTCACATCAACAACGCCGAGGAAGGAACGACCACTGGGTGTCTTTTCTGTGCATCGTCCGTCGCGGAATGATTTGCGACGAGTGAGCGTGACGCAGTCTGACCCAATGACATATTGTGAGCCGTGCCGACCATATCGGCCCACGAAGGATCCATCGACTTGTGAGGAAAGACACCATTACCACGACCAAAATTGGGCACATATTGGATCTGCGAAAGCCGGAGAAGGAACACTGCATCGCATGCAGAGTTTGAGAAAAGGACAAGAAAGAGCAGGGGGCGTGCAAAACGTACCAAAAGGAGCAAGTGCACCCTTTCTGCAGGGCACTCTCGAAAAAAGAGACGATCCACCTACAGGGGAACGTCCCTAAAACAAAAAAAGAAAGGAATTAAAAATAAATAGAAAATCAAAGAATGTTTGCATGTCGATGACGCACGGGCCATCGAACCAACCGCTGGTTTTGGGAAAGAACTGCCCCGCCCCCCCTTCTTATCCTTTTCTCTTGGGGACATTTGAGGGAAGGTGCAGGGGACGTGTGGACGGGTGGGGGGAGGTGTGTATGGAGGAAGGAGAGATGGAGGCATCTCCGTGTATTGAAGATCGCAAGACAGAAGAGGGCAAGAACTGTCTCGTTTGGCCAATGGGCATGGTAAAGGGTGTAAGGAGGATTCTCACGATGTCCATAAATACCATTATGTGTACAGAAATCGCGCAAGCGTCATGGCTTGCCGGACGCACCTGGAGGTGGTTGAATACGCCAAAGACAGACGGAAATATCAGTTCTTCCACTAAATATAAATGCCACCTTCAAAAGCAGTCCACCATTTTTTTTTTAAAAAAAAAATATATATATATATATATATATATACTTATAGCTCGATCAGAATATTGCAAAATGCCGACCGCACAGCACGAACACACCCGAGACGGCGGTTGCTACAGCCACACCCCTGGATCAGAAGAGGCAAAAAAGATCGGAGCGAGAGCAGATTCCACCCCCTTTACAATCAGATCTTTTCGGCGACGTTTTTATTTTTATTTTTTATATTTATGTTGTCTTTTGTCGCTCTTTATTAGTTGTCTGGTGCTGTGCGACCAAGCTGACGACGTGTCTCGTGCCCTGTAACCCCCATACCTCGACTGCGATCGTCGCAGCCAATACAGGGCTGTCTCTCGCATCGGGGGTCTGGTGAACGAAATACAAAGCGTCACGATCGGCCAAAAAATAAAATAAAATAATAGATCAACAACATAACCTGTCTCTAGGACAAGTGGCGAAGTTACAATGGCGGGACTGCTGAGGGTAGCAGGCAGGGTAGTGCAAAGAACTGTGGAACTGTGCCTACGGCAGGCATCCTATCGATGGAGGCCGTGAATTGTGGCTTTGTTGCGTGTGCATCAGAGCATCCCGTAAGAAACTAGTCACAACAGGATACAATGGCTCATCTACTCAGGCATTGCGCTGTAAACTGCACCTAAATTGGGCAAGGAATGCTATTTTGAGACGGTTCTCACGGGTTTTATGTCAGAAGTCTGAGCCCAGGGCTTCTTAAGACAAAATTGCACATTGCGAAATATTTGATATGTATTCTGTATGTCGGCCCAATATTTACTCTGGTGTGGAACAAGAAAAGCAAGAAAAGGAACAAATAGGCAAAGCTTTACGAAAGTGAAAGGGATACACGTAATTGGGTCTGATTTGCTGACAAGTTTGCTTCCTTGTCCAACGGATTTACTGACCGCCTCTTTTGTCAATAAACACCAGTGCCTTCAAGTCCATCTATTATCCCATGAATGTAAGCCGATGCTCTTGTGCTGGGCAAGTCCGGTGGTGTAGTGGCAGTGTTTGATAATCCGTCTTCTCTTCGCGCTGCTCGTGTTCGCTTCCACCTTGCAACACGCTCGTCAACATGACCTGCATGCCTTGTCGAGTCGTGCACATGGATAGTTTCCAAGGACGTCTCGTTCGGCTCCAGTCAACGTCGATCGTCAAGATTGAAATGAATTCATCGTATGTTTTTTTTTTTTCAGTTCCAGCATCCGTCTCTGCCCCACCGCGACGTATTCTCCTCGGCGGAGAACATGTAGTACACACCGCATGTTTTGCCTGCCTGATGATGGCAAGACATCCAGTCTACGAAGCCGACCGATCTGCTGGTCTTTTTTTGTTGCTGGGTCTCCCTTCTTTGGACAGGAAAGATCACCGCTGTCATTGAAGGTTGGGTGTGCAGGAAGACCACACAAAATCCAACGGGTACGACAGTACGACATACATCATGCCGCATTTGAGACACACATCAACTGTTCCAACGTTGACCTCTCGTTTACGTACAGCAGCTCGCTGTCTCGGCTGGCCTGTCCATCGCAACGGACGATCGGAAGGCTGCCAAGCCGAGCAAGGGACTGATGAGTTTACAAGTAAAACAGAACGCAGGGCGTTCCAACTCTGTAGAGGGGCTAGATGTTGTCGGTTTCACAAGCAAAGTGGCCGGAACGCATCTGACCATCACGAGCCAGATAACCCCGAACCGGTGTTTGACTCTGAGTGGCCTCCCTTGTGCGTTATAATTGTCTTGTGAAACAACGATTGCAACTCCTTCCTTGCTCTCACGGTACTTTTTGAGCGTGCAGCAATACACAATGTGGCTCAGCATCATCTATCGTGCACTCCGATCCTGTCTTGTGCACATGCCGTCGTCGACAAGTGGAGATGTTGACGTAGACACGCCGGGAAGGTTGTTGGCTGCACATGCGTGCTACATGTAGACTTTACGTATTTGCCGGCTCCGCTCACCGACTGTTTGTTTACAACTTGTCACCGTACAATATAGGGTCACCTGGTAAACACAACGCATACTCGCTTTTACTTGCCGTGGATGTGTCACCGTCAACAAGGGTCTTGTATGTTTTCTAAACTACCTCTCGACTGTTTACGTGTTGCTGCCTTCTTCATGCTTGTCATGAAAAAGTATATGTCCGTTCTCATTATTTTTACAAAATAAACCCCCACGGGCCATTGTTTCTAGATAGACGTCAGTTGCATGCACCATGCAGCCGAGGGCCATTATCTGGCTGTGACGACCCTTGTGTGAACTTTACAATTCTGGATAACAGAGCGCCTTTTTAAAAGCAGCAAAAATACTGCCTGCAGTTTTATTTATTTCCTCGACCATAAAAGTTTCCAAACCAGAGGTCAGTTGCATCAGGTGCATCAAGCTTCCTTGTCACCGTGTTTACAAAGTACACTTTATGCCACGGCGTCATTCGTACAACCTTGCTTGTATTTTGTTCACATATCCTTTGCCAGCCCTTGATTTTTGGTTTCTGATTTTGATTTAAGTCGCAGTTCCCTTTCTTTCTAGCCCCACTCCCTTTCAATCTGTCCGGTTGTCAGCCATCTCCTCTTCTCGCCACGCCAGTTTATACCGTACCACCAAGATTGAGCAACACTGCATAAACACGCACACATTCACAAAGACACACAGGCACACTTGCATACAAAGTACGCGTGCCACAAAATAGATTTGTTTCGTACACCCGCTCTTGTGTATATTTTGTGTATATATGGGACACACAATTTTAATATCGCATCCACGTTTGTCGGAGCTGACGGGGGGTCGGGGCCGGGGAAGAGGGGGATAAGAGAGTGTGAGTCTCGAGGGGTGTGTACGACGTAATATGTGACGGCTGTTTCTGGTGTATCTGGTCTGTGGAAGCAAAGAAGAGTCTGTGCAGCCTCGTACGGCCTTATTACAACCTGACAATATACTTACTGGATTGTTACCCGAGAACAGAGCTCTTTTGTGCCGCTGGGACGAGAACATATCAAAACCGGCTGCGAGAAACCAACGACGGGTCTATATACAGGAGGCGGGTTTTTTAATATGACGTTCGCTTTTCCAGCCTCCTGTGCCTTGCACGTAAATTGACAAGTGTAGAGGGTTTTGTATGCACCGAAGAGTTTCCGTGATACAAAAAGCCGCCTGTCATGCATGGGGACGAGCCCCAACACCGTTTTCGAGACATTAAGCCAGCCCAGTCCTGAGTTTGCTTGTGTCTAATTAATTTACCTATCCTTTTCTTTCCTCTAGTATGTCTCCTCGCTCCTTCCTGTTTCCATGCTCCTTCCCGTTTCTGCATCGGCGTCCCACGAAGTTAATCAAGATGAGAATATATGGAGGAAAGGAACATGGAGAAGGAGCGACTAATATGCCCCTTTCGGCAGGCGTTCTATTTTCCTAGTTTCCGTAGTTGTGTTAAGCCGGTACCCTTTAATTACTCCTAGGTCGTCAAGTATCACAGACCAAGTTACCCGTTTTCTGCGTTGGCTTTCCTGGCTTACGAGTCATTTATTTACTGGCAGCCCATGGCTCCTTCCCTCGGCAACTTGCCCGTTGCTTTCCGCGTTCTGAACTCTTAGTGCGGTTGCCTCGTCCCCTCCTAGTGCGGTTGCCTCGTCCCCTCCTCTCCAACACCCCTCCTTCTCCATCGCGCCTTCCGCGTTCACAACCTAGTTTGGTGCCTTCTCACCGCCTCTTTGCCAGAATGCCTGACTTGCCACCAAAACAAACGACCACTCTCGGTCGCGCGTCGTACTTTAGAACTTGCTCGCGGCTGCACGCCCCTCCTTTCCTCTCCCCTTGCATCATCACCTTTTCCCTACCCGTCGCGTCCCACACCTCCTCAGCCCCTCCATTGCTGACTTCTGTGTTCTCGGCTTTTGTTCTCCTTGCCCCGTGCGCACCCGGTGCTCTGCATACAAGGCACTCCATCGCCAAGATGAGGCAAAAAGAAGATTAATTCCTGAGAAATAAACAGGACTCCATTCGCGTACATGTCCATATCCATCGCTGTCTCACGTCCTTCCAGCTACTGCACGAGCGAACACGACTGTCCCAGTATGGAGCACGGGAGTATGAACGAGACATGGCCTGAGAGCAGAGAAACGCTGTTGGGCTCGCTTGCCATTTCCGCTTTGTCGTTTCCCCTTCTCGCCCCCTCTTCTTTCATGCAAGTAACAGGCGCATTAGCCTTTCCGCGAGAACGACGGTCGATTATTACGTCTGCGATGACGGCCTGGATCTGTTGCCTGGTGGGGACGTAAGGAAAGACGACAGAGAGGCCCCTCAAGCCCTCTCAAAGGAACGGCCGGTGCACAGTCGGGCTCGGTCCCGGAAACTCTGTTGTCTCTAGCGACTGGCATCTAGCCGGTCAGCTCGTCCGTCTGTCGTCTTTACCTGGTGCCTTATTGTAGTATTATGGCGGGCTGGTTTCGACGGTACCAGTGTTGATATTGCTTCCAGACCAGGAAAGCGGACAACGCCACCGGTCTTCTCTACTCCCACTCCCACACGACAACATTATGGCTGCGGGTCAATACAGTTCGTTATGCCGTCTCGACCCTATATTTGGTGACTGTGTCCCTGAATCAAGCGCATTCGTCCGACCTCCTCTTCACAGGCTGCCTCCTTAGCACATTGCTTCTTGATATGACGGCAATGAGCGGTTGGTAAACAAGGCATTTTATCTGTCGGCTAGCCCGTAGTTATTGTCACTGTGTGTTTGTGCGTTGGAACTACTCCCCAAGCTTCTACCTGTGCTGGGTATATTTGCTCGAGATATATCGACAAAGTATGAAAATGCCAGGGGTATGAGGGAGACCAGTCTCTTACCCCCAGTGCTTTCCATGACTACGACCCGCGGCTTTGTTGACAGCAGAGGAGTGAAGTATGAGCACGCCGCCTTCATGTCTTTTGTGTGTAGGCTTTGATATTATTTGTATTATATTTTCGTATGGTAATCTTTTGCATCTCGAGCTTTGTTTTGCCCGAGCTGATCTGTACCATGATATCCATGTCCAGTGCTCATGTCCGGTAGTCGCCGTTGATCGTCCTGTCCGAGTTAGTACCATGCGTAGTAGAGTCAAAATGAGAAAGAAAGAAGAAAGCAAAAAGCGGCGCCAACTTACACATATTCGTGGCTAAAGTCGCATGTCCAGTACGTCGCCTCCTCCTTGCCGGTCCCCAGCCGCACCAGGATCTCCAGATCCTCCAGCTCCAGGATCTCGGCGGCGCGCGTCTCGTCGACCGCCTCGGGCTCGCCGTTCACCAGCAGCTTGAGCTCCGCCGAGCCGTCCGTGGGCAGGAAGGACACGTTGGTCTGGTTGGGCGCAATGGACGGCGTGGTGCTCACCTCGTCGGCGCCCGGCTCGCTGATCAGCGCGTAGCCCGTCGCGCACAGGATGCGGCCCCAGTTGGCATCCTTGCCGTACAGCGCCGTCTTGACAAGCGGCGACCGCGCAATGGTGCTGGCAATGCGGCGGGCGTCGGCCGCCGAGGCGGCCTCGGTCACGCGGACGGTGACAAACTTGGTGGCGCCCTCGCCGTCGCGGACGACGAGCTGGGCGAGCTCGGCCGCAAAGTCGGTCAGCACGGCCTGGACGGCCTGGTAATCGGGCGAGGCCGGGTCGTTGGCGACGGTGGGGCCCCCCGCGGCGCCGTTGGCCAGCAGCGCCACGGTGTCGTTGGTCGAGGTGTCGCCGTCAATGGTGATGCTGTTGAACGAGCGGTCGATGGCGTGCTTGAGCAGCGACGGCAGGGCGGCCTGCGAGAGGGGCGCGTCCGTGGCCAGCACGCCGAGCAGCGTGGCCATGTTGGGGTGGATCATGCCGGCGCCCTTGGTCATGCCGGCAATGCGGTACTCGACGCCGGCGGGGGCCGACGGCAGCGTAAACGTGCGCGACAGCAGCTTGGGGAACGTGTCGGTCGTGCAGATGGCCCTGGCGGCTGTCAGCCAGTGGTCGTGGGAGTCGCCGAGGCTGCGAAACACCTTGGGCACGCCGTCGACAATCTTTTGGATCGGCAGCCGCTGGCCGATGACGCCCGTGCTCATGACAATCGTGCCCGAGCTCGAGCTGGCGCCAGTGCCTGTGCCTGTGCAGGCGTCCGACGCCTTCGCCATGGCTTCCGCGTCCTCGAGACCGCCCTTGCCCGTCACGGCGTTGGCGCAGCCCGAGTTGATCAGCACAGACTGCACCGTCGGCTTGTCGGCGGCCGCTGCTTTGCGCAGCAGCTCGCGGCTGAACGTCACCGGCGCCGCCTGGAACCGGTTCTTGGTGAAGACGGCCGCGGCGGCGCAGGGCACGTCGGACACGATCATGGCCAGGTCGGGCTTCGTCGTGTTGTTGGGCTTGACGCCGACGACGACGCCGCCGGCCTTGAAGCCCTGTGGGTACGTGCCGTGCGAGGGCACATACTTCTTCTTGGCGGCGGGGACGGCGTTGCCAACAGGCGCCGAGTAGGAGCGGGTGAAGGAGGTGGACGGACCAGTCGGGGCGGCTGTTGTGGCCGCCCGCTTGGCCAGGCCGAGAACCGGAGCCGCAGCCCGGGGGGCCATGCCATGCACAGCCATGGGAGGTAGACGCGAGCTGAGTTGCTGGGTGGTTGGTACAAAGGTCTTGTCGACAACTGAGGCAATTGGCTTCAACTCGTGTCGGAATCGTGGTTAATTGAGATCAAAGGAGAGCTTAATTGAGGTTCAATGAGCTTCTTATCAAGAAGGGACGTTGACGGGCCTCCAGCATTTGGTGAGTCAAAGTGGGTCCCTTCCGCGTGGGGAGAAAATTGAGGAAAAAATCGTCAGAGGCAGGAGTGTATGCAAAAAATCGAGGAAAGAGCCAGTGGCATCGGCACATAACGTGAGGCACCAAGATACATCTCTGTCGAATATATTTACTAAATGTATTTTATTTCTGTTAAAATCCTAAGATGTAATATGTACACCTCGATATTTGAGATTTTGGATGTGATTCGGTAAAGTAAAAACGTCGTGTCGACGACACTGTCATGGTTGGCCCTTCTTACAGCGCATTCTCGCCCAACGTTAGCGCACAAAACACGTGAAATTTTAGATTCACAGCGCACTTCAACTCACATCGAGCTTCACGACTTTACAGCCTTACGGCGACTGGCAACACGACAGCCTTATTTTATACTTCTTCTCATCGCCGGTTGCGTTACTCGGCAGGGAAGATCATGGTCCAGTACATCTTTACGCCGTGGCGCGACCGCCGCGAACTGCTCGCCGTCCGCCGCCAATTCTATCCCGCCCTCGACGGCGAGACCAGGGCAGGATCAAGCGCGGCGGCCCGGGACGTCGAGGCCGCTCAGCATGCGGCTGTTGCGCGGGTTGCCGTATGGATGCAGCGGGGGCACTGTCCACACATGGTGGAGTCGACGGCGTTGTTGATGGCGGCCGTGTTGGCTGATGCGCCTTGCGCGTCGGCAGAGGCCTCGGCAGGCTCGAGGACGGGCGCGGTGGCGGGCTCAGCTGCCTACGCCGCCCGCGCCACCTACGCCGCCGCCTTCTCCCGCTTCGTCACCGGCCTCCTCGACGGGCAGCAGGACCGCGCCCGCAAGCTCTCCATGCACGGCCTCGCGCAGGCCATCGGCCTGCCGCCCGGCTTCGTCGAGCTCCGCCACCAGGCGACGCACGAGGCACTGCCAGCGTTGCGGCGGCTGCGGGTGGCGGCTCGACAGGCCTTGGCGTGGATCTGGGGGTACTACTGGGCGCACATGGAGGACGAATCTGACGTTGGTGGAGCCAGAGCCGTGTCGGCGGCGGCAGTGACAGAGGCGACCACGGACACTGAAACCTCTCTCCACACAACGCTGCTCGCATACGTCGACAACGACGACCCCGACACTGCCATTCCTGCCTCGCTGGTCGAGACGTGGGGCGAGGCGGAGGTTCTGGCGGCCTTGGCAGTGATTGGTGCCGAAGGCGACGGCAAGGAGGGCGACAATGAAGCTCACACAAAGAGCCGCGCACTGCGGTGTATACGATTGTCACGGAGGCTTCTTCGTCGAGACGACGACAAGAAGAGTGCGGCAGCTACAGATACAGGGCCGAGGACGACACGGGCAGAGGCAAAGGACAATGCAGAAGAGACTTTACAGCCAGCAAGTGCACATCTGGCAAGCCTGGCAACGGCAGCGCGTGCAACAAAGCCGTCGGCTGGCCCGGCTGGCCCGGCTTGCTGGACAACGGGAAATCTCAACTTGGAGGCCATGCGGGCAGCCATGGCTCAAAGTCGGCAGGCTTTGTACGAAGGGGGTGATGAGGGGGATGTGGTGGGCCAGGAGAACGACGGAAATATGGCAGAGCCTGGAGCCGACGAGGAAGATGAACCGCCAGAGGAAGCCCGCGACGAAGAAGCGGCAGAGAATGAAGTGGTCATGGCTGAGGACGACGACAGGGCGGCAGCACCTGAGCCTGAATTTGCATCACGCAATCCACGGTGGACACGATACTCTGGCGAGTGGACACCACGGCCGATTGGCGTTGTATAAGTGGCACACGAGAGTATGGGAGGAGCCCTGGTGGTTGCGAGCAGAAGAAGAAGAAATTCACGTGCGAAGAACACATTGAGATACCAATACAGCAACTGGCAACTGTTTCGTCAAGGAATTCATGTTTCTGTGCGAGCAGCAAGTCGAGCTAGACCTGGGACATGAGAAACACGAACATACCAAGTAGGAAGATCAAGACGGCAACAGAACGCAGGTCCAGGTCCGGCACGACTCACCTTGCCCATTTCCCATTCCCCATCTGCCTCGTCTTTCTTCCCCAGGTTGCTGCGTCCACCGACGGAGACTGCTTTTTCCGCCCCAGATTTTGAGGAGAGCCGAGGACGCCACCACGTCCAACGACCATCTGATTTGCGCCGCACGAGTTTGTCCACCAATCTGCGTCCATCTACCCGTACCCCGGACGACGCACGCCATCACCAGACGCTATCGACAGACGCCAACGTCAGAGCCAATCTCTTCGTCCTGGGGAAAAGACTGGGCCTAGGGAAGTGTGGTGGCGAGGCTGGCGATGGGGCGTGGGGATTTGGAGGGGAAGCGCGTCGGAGTATTCAAAGTACGTACAAACACGCGTCGTCGATGCAATACGCATGAGATCCACGAGGCCGTTGGTGTCTCTCCTCGGAGTGCCGTGTGGTGGTATCGTCAAACCCCACTGCGCTAACAAACCCTAAAGTTAGCAGCCGAGCCCCTGATCCGTCGGGCATGCAGCGCCGATGCCCGCTGTCAGTGCTGAGCGGGCAAGCGCTCTACCGAACCGCCGCTGCGTCGCACTTTCCGTTCGTTCGCCTTCTTCTTGTCCACTTCGCTGCTCGGTTTGGTGGCTGCCGGTCGTTCTTGCCTGCACGCCGTCCTGGCTCTCCCCAGCAGCCTGGTTCTTTCCCCTCCTTCTGGACTTCGCTTCACGCCCCTCTCTGCCCTGTTCTCCATAATTTGGACGTCGTCCTTTTGATTGATGATGGAGATTTGACCCTTTTCGTTTCTTTACCCCAGATTCTCCACGCCGATCCATGTGGCGATGTGGATGTTTCGGTGCGTTTGTTTCGTTCTGCCGCGGTTCTGTTTACATCACCACCACATTGCGATCGCTGTTCACACGCCCCCTCCCTCCATCTCTCTGCATCTCTTCGTCTCCTCATCTGAATCTTCCGTCTTCTGTCCTTGTTCTGTCCACCCCCTTCGACGGCTTACGGGACAATGCTTCACCTGGCTGGCAAAGGCCGTGCATGCGCGAAAGGGTGACCAATAGCCAGGGCCGGCAGTCTTGGTGTTGTCGTTGTGTGGGCGATCACGAAACAGCCGCACTGCAGGCCACAACCCAAACCCCAAACCCCCAAAGCCAAGCCACAGATACGGCGACGGCGGAAATCTATACGGAGTGCGGCAACGCCTCACGCATACCACCTAAAGAGTGGGTGCACATATGTGTGAGCAACGCGCGTGGTTGGCTTGACCAGCTGCATCGTGCTTTGTGAGCATACGGGGGCTGAGCGATCTGGGCATTCGGATACGAGCATTGAATATCTATAAGTCGGGCATTAACCGTCGTCCGATGTCTTCATTTTTTTTGTTTGACGTTGATATCAGGCATGACAAACGAGTCGCTCATCACGAGCAATATCTCTTCTTGATGCCTTAACTCTGGCAACTCTTCTTTCCTCTTTTTGCATCTCACCCACGTCCTCCATCACCACACCCTCCGCACAGCATGTTCCACGTCGACAAGACAGCCGTCCGTGGCGTCCACGGCGACGGCGTTGTCTTGCGCGACACTGACACCCGCGACCGCTTCTGGTGGCACTACCCCAACCTGCGCATGCTCAACATCTTGCTGCTGGGCTGCATCGTCTGCGACATCACCAACGGCTACGATGGCTCCATGCTCAACGGCTTGCAAAGCCTCGAGAGCTGGCAGGACGCCATGGGCCACCCCAAGGGCACTCGTCTCGGCACCATCACGAGCGGCACCCGCTACGGCCAGCTCGGCGCTCTGGTGATTGCCGCGCCGCTCATGCAGCGCTACGGCCGCCGCTGGCCCATTGTCATCGGCTCGTCTATTTTGTTGGTGGGCGTCGCCCTGCAGGCCGCCGCCGTCAACTACCCCATGTTCGTCGTCGCCCGCGTTCTTATCGGCTTCGGCAACACCATCCAGAACACCGCCTGCCCTGTGCTCGCATCCGAGCTCGCCCACCCCACCCAGCGCACCACCGTCATTGGCGTGCAGAACTCCACGGGCTCGCTCGGCCAGATCATGGCCGCCTGGATTACCTATGGCACTGCTTTTCTGGGCATGTCCTCGTGGTCCTGGCGCCTGCCGTCGCTGCTGCAGGCCCTCTCGTCCACCTTCCAGCTCTGCATGGCCTTTGTGATGCCCGAGTCGCCCCGCTGGCTCGTGCACCAGGGCCGCACCCAGGAAGCCTACCAGATCCTGGCCAAGTACCACGCCGAGGGCGACGAGTCGTCGCGCCTGCTGCAGTACGAAATGGCCGAGATCGAGGCCGCCATCGAGGCCGAGCGCGCCCAGTCCACGTCCGCCTGGTCCGAGTGGATCCGCACCGCCGCCAACCGCTACCGGCTGTTCATCGTCGTGACGTCCGGCTTCATCATCCAGTGGTGCGGAAACGCGCTGCTCAGTTACTATATTCATCTAGTCTTTAATTCCATCGGCATCACGAACCCCAAGACGCAGCTCGAGCTCAACGGCGGCATCACCATCAACGGCTGGGTCTGGGGCAACTTTTTCAGCCTGTTTGTCGACCGCATCGGCCGCCGCCCCATGTGGCTCGTGGGCCTCGGCGGCATGTTTGTTGCGTTCCTGCTCCTGACCGTCTGCACCGGCGTCAACACGGGCATCAACTACGCCAACGACGCCCTGAGCCGCACGACGCTGTTTGCCACCTTCTTGTTTGGCTTCTTCTACAAGATGCCCGGCTGCATGCTCAACTCGTACGTCGCCGAGGTCGCGCCCTTTGAGCTGCGCGCCAAGGCCTTTGTGCTCTCGAGCCTGTGCGACGCCGCCGCCAACATCTTTAGCAGCTACACGAACCCCGTCGGCCTCGCCGCCATCGGCTGGCGCTACTACATTGTCTGGTGCGCCGTGCTCGTCAGCAACTTTGCCATTGTCTTCTTCTTCTACCCGGAGACCAAGAACCTGAGCCTCGAGGAGGTCGCCCAGCTCTTTGACGGCGCCGCGCTGGCGCCCGGCGACGGCAAGCTGCGCGAAGACGATGCGCGAGGGGAAGCAGAGGTGGTCGAGGTGGCAGAAGCAGCAGACGTGGCCGAGGTGGGCGCCCCTGCGTCCAAGGAGGCCAAGGAGACTACCCACCCCTGAAAGACGAATGATAGTTACCACAGGCGTTGGAAGAAGTAAACGGACGAAGCGCAGCGTTTTGTGTTCTGTACTCTTTGGTGCTCTTGAATTTTGGCTGTTTTGATTTATGAGCGTCTCTCAAGTAGCCATCTTTAACGACTCAGAAGCATTGACATCGTTTATACATTTTGATATATTGTAAAGACATATAAACACACCCCGTAACAGTCCACGCTGGCTAGCCTCGGATCGGGCGCGCCGGCCGCTCCTCTTTTGGCAGATAGCACTGTGCGTCACAGTACCAGAACATGACGTGCGGGACAACCTGCGGCATCTGATCGAGCTGGGCTGGAACCCAGGGATTTGCCTTGTTGAGCGAGCGGTTCGCGACGTCGACGATACACTGTGTGGGTGCCGCAATGGTGCTCCTCTCCCAGTACCTGTTGCGCACCCACGGGTCCCAGTCGTTGGAGCCCGTCCAGACGCTGTCCTCATCCGACTTGGGCATCTCGTCAGCCTCGTTGATGGCGACGTAGGAGTTCAGCCGCGCCATGATGCCCTTGCCGATGAGGTTCAGCTCTCCACGGCAATGCATTTTCATACCGTCTAGCAGATTCTTGCGCGTGATGCTGTCGAGCAAAGCCTTGTTATCGGCGACAGTCCGGCCCATATCAATGCTGTCGTACGGCGTGTCGTCGGGCTTGGTCGGTGGGCGCCAGCACCTCGGTCCAGGGACAGCTTCATCGTGCCGAGGCGGGCCCAATGGCCACACCGCCCACCACCGCATCTCTAGGGATCTCGTTGACGCGGCCTGCGATTGGCAGTTTACCACTCTATCACAACGCAAGCTTTGCCTGTTTCCGAAGCCCAGAGTTCTAACAAAGAATTACATCCCGTAGATAAGCTGGTAAACAACCCGTACTCCGTCTGTGTACTCGGGACTCCTCAGTAACGAACCCCCGGCATAACTCCAATACGAGAATACCATTTCTGGAAAGGTCAGGCTTGCGCAGGATCAGCAAACCCCGGATGCGACAATGTTTCTTTGGACTTTGGAGTATTGGGGTGCTGTGGAGAGACTAACGTTGTATTGGCGCTTTGAACTTCGCTCTTTCCGCGCAAAGGATTCCGCCCGCCACGCTTTGAGGAAACACTGGGGGAAGCCGCGACTAGCGGGCTGCACGCCTCGTTCTGCGGCACACCCGCGATCGCTCTTTCCTCGTCGCCAATTTGAGGTGCAATTGCCTTTTTTTCCTGTCCCGTCATCGTTCCTGCCTTCTGTCTCTCAGCTGTCCCTCGCATTTTGACCATTTCCACCAGGCGCCACTCCTTTGCCCCGCCGGGCGTCATTCTCCCGTTGACAACCTCGTCGTCCCCTTTTCCTTTTCTCTCCTCACCCTCTCCCGTCCCCCATTTCCCCATGGACGCACCCCCCCAGCCGCTTACTAGCGGCACCGGTGTGCGCCCGGCCGACCCGCCCGACGACGACTCTCCGCCGCCCGACGACCTGCCGGCCTGTCTGTCTTGCCGGAAACGCAAGTCGCGATGTTCTCGCGAGACGCCCAGCTGTGCGCAATGCATTCGACTAGGTGGGTGCTCGTCGGTGGCCATGAGGTGAAGCTCATGCATCGCATCCGATAGACCGTCCCCAGCTCCCGCCAAGTTCGCCACTTGGTCGTATCGGGCCCAAACAGCCTCTTACACAGAGCCCCGACTGACTTGCATAGGCTGCGAATGTCTCTATGTCTCCAAACAGAAGCCCGGGCTCAAGGCCGGTGTCGTCGACACCTTGAGCCGCCGGTTGGGTGAGCCGTTTTGCACTCTTGGTGACTGTGGTTTTTGTGCCCAGACTCACAGCTCACATTGACAGAATTCCTTGAGAGGCTCTTCCTGGACAGCACCGGCAACAAGAAGCCGCACTTGGCCTTTCTCGACCTCGACATCGGCCAGCTGCCGTCGCCCTTTACGCCGGGACTCGCCGGCGCCGGTGGCCCCTCTTCTGGTCATGCCAGGTTGAGTGCATACGCACATGCAGGCGGTGTGTCGGGCGGTGCAGGAGCCAATGGCAATGGCAACAGCAGTGCCTCTTCGCCCGAGTCGTCGGCCAGTAACCACGGACGGTCACGGCAGCGGTCCGGCGTGTCACAGTCGCGCAAGCGCCGTCGTCTCGATCAGAACGGGAGCGGCGGTGACGACGCGGATGGCGATGACGACGATGACGACGATGACGACAACGAAAACCACCAGGGTGCGAGCCGCGCTGGCCACGGCCGCCCGCAGTACCTCTTCCTCGACGACCCGCCATACCACCACCGGAGGCGCGCCCGGAGGAACGGCGACCACGACATCTCCGACGACGACGATTCCAACGCCTCCTCGTCCTCGCTTGACCACGCTTGGATACCCCCTCTACCTGCCCTTCCTCTACTCAAAGCCATTGTCGAGGCCCATTTTCAGACCGTCCACCACTGGGTCCCCATCCTCCACCCGACGCGCTTTCGCGCTCTCCTCGACGACCCCCGCGAACGCCGCCGCCGCGCCGTCTTGATCCATGCCATCATTGCCATGTCCATCAAGTACGTCGATTTTGGCCCCTTTGGCCTCAAAAGCCGCCACGTCGCCCGCCAGATCCGCCTCTCCCGCCGCGCCGTCCAGCTCAATGCCCTCGACGGCCTGTCCTTTATCAACACCCAGGCCCTCATCTTTCTCGCCTTTGACTATGTACGTTGTTGTTCTTTTTGTCCTCGTTACGATCTTTTCGTTCCCCCTTGTTCTGTTGCTAACTCTTGACTCTAGATGGGCAGTGGCCTGATTGCCAAGGCGTGGCCCATTGTGGCTGCCTTGACGCGGGAGGTCGTCTTTCTCCAGCTGACTGTCGAGCCAGACGACGCCTTTGCTCGTCCAACGCCGCTCGTCAAGCCAGGTGCTCTCTTTGACGGTGCCCGTGACTGGACGGAAGCCGAGGAGCGTCGGCGAATCTTCTGGGGCGTCTTTTTCCTGGACCGTATCTCGTCCATCTCTGCAGGGTAAGCGTCCTCTTTTTTAGGCTTCAAAAATTGTGTATTTATGAGCATAACTCTGACACATTTATCCCGTCTACCAGATGGCTACCGAATCTCACGGCAACCGATGCACACAGGCGCCTCCCCTGCAGTGGCGGTTTCTGGGCCCGCGAAGAGACTGTCACGACACCGTACTTTGCCCTCTGGGACAGCCGAGAAAACGAGGGCGGCGGCAAAGCGATAGGAAGCATGGCCGCCCCATCCACGATCACCACCGCCTTCCACCAATCCCCAGAATACTACTACGGCAACACACACCATCCCATGGCAAGCCCCGTGACCGCCCGCGACGGCACGACGTCCTCGGGTCCGTCTGCCACATCTGGCGGCGGCGGCGGCGGCGGCAGCTCTTCTTCGGCACCGGCCGCCAACACCAACAAACTTGGCGCTCTCGCATATTGTATCGAGGCAACAGAGCACCTGAGCCATGTCTCGGCGTTTTATGCACGGCAACCGCCGCCGGCGCCTTCCTTGGGCGAAACTGTTACTGCTTCAGGGGCAGGGGCAGGTGTGGGCGCCGAAGACCGCGCCGCCATGAACGCCTGGCTGACCCGCTTCAAGGAGCTCGATCTGCGCCTTGTGCACTGGAAGATGCACCTACCGCCACAGTGGTCGGACTGGCACGTCTCGCTCAAAATCGACCCAAATTTGACTCTGAGCCACCTGAGCCACCTCGCCAGCATGATCCTCCTCCACCAGCACATCGCCTACCCACCGCCGCAATGGTCCAGCCTTGTCCGCCCGAGCCTGCCCAGCGTCTGCAGTGCCGAAACGTGTGAGCAGGCTGTGGCCGACATGGTGGCCATCTCGCAAAAGTACCTGCGCTATGTCGGCGGACTGGCCTGTGGGCAATTTGCGTTCTGCCTCTTTGTGGCTGCACGGTTTGTCCTCGTACACGGCCACATCAGCAGGACGGCCTTGCCTGGCGGCGGTGGCGGCACGACGACATCGGGCGTGCCCACCTTGTCCTCAACATCGTCTTCGTCGGCAGACGACACCCCGCCCTCCTTCTTTGCGCTCCTCGAAAGTCTCGACAACATATCGGTGCGGTGGAATGGGTACTGCGTTCCGGACGAGGAGGAGAGTGGCGACAGCATGAACAATATGACTGGCGAGCAAAGCAGAGACAACGATGGTGCGCCGCCTCCTGCTGATGAGACCAAGCGCTGGCGGCAGCCGCTCGACCTCGCCGCCCTGTACGCCGCCCGGCTGCGGTCGCTGCACCAAAAGGCAACGGCCATTGGTGCCGACATCAACACCCCCTTGTTGGCCGTGGACGAGATGATTGCGCTGCTGTCGACATCCACAATGGAGGGTCTTTTCAAGATAAAGCCGTCTCCTAATGCGCATGATGCGCTAGACACCGCCGCTGCGGTGGGGGTTGCAGCGTCGACCTCGACGCCCTCGGGTCTTTCGTCCTCGGCGGCCTCCCACCTGCGCAGCCCCAGCGTGATACATGGCGGCGGTGTCGAGATTGCGAGCATCCTGCAAAACCCTGTTCCAGCGTCTGTGGCAAGTCGGACGCCCGCCATGACGCCGATGCCGGCCATGACGTCCGCTGGCCCGTTGACGTCGCCAGTGAACAACGGCCCAGATGCCAGCATCATGGGCTACGGAAGTATGCGCGGCGGACCCGTGTCGGCCAATGTGTCGAATGTGCGGATGGTGCCTGGGACACCGGCGACAGCTGCCAACGTATTCAACATGGACATGGTGGCACAGCAGCATCCCCACCACCAACATCCTCTACACCACCAGCACCAGCAGCAACAGCAACACCCACATCAGCAACATCAACACCAACCACCCCCACAGCATCCGCACCAACACCCACCGCAACCTCCACCCCCTCAATACCCACAGCACCCGCAACATACACAGCAACCACAGCAGCATCAACAACAACAACAACCTGGAATAGACGAGGAGGACGAGTTTGCGGCCATGTCGCACCTGCTGCTGGGCAACCAGTTTTTGGATATGGAGCGTGTGATGATGCGCAACGACGCCAGTTTTTTACTGCGATAATCTACGAGACCGGGGGCCTCATAATGTATATAATGAATAATTTTTTGACGACTACAAACCATGAAGCATTGGCACTTTTTGACTGTTTTCTTTTGGACAATTGGATCTCTCAGGACTTGGTATTTTTTTGTTTTGTTATTTGAACACGAAAAAGCCATCGCATCTTGGCACCGGCGTTGCTTCTTCTCCCGACCAAAGTCTCATCTACCTAGGCGCGACCTGGAGTCCCATCCGCAGCAGTTGATTGCCAAACTCGAGGAAGTAGTAGTCGGCATACACCAGACCCGTATCAGAGTACCGCACCAAGGCATATCGGTTGTTGTTGGCGGTCGAGTGGCGCAAGATGGCGTCCCACGAGCCGGCTGGAACATGAATGGCGCCCGTGGCGCTGTCGACCGTGAATGCAGCCGCATCCTCGCGGTCCAGCGAGTAGCCCAGCGTGTCGTGCGCGATCCGCAGCGCCGCCACGAGATACCGGCCGTCGTACTCACGCTTGGCATCCTTGGCACCCTTCCTTTCGCGCTCAGCACCGTCCCGCTCCAGCGCCTGGTGCAGCAGCAACAGCCCGTTGGCGGCAACCATGCCGGCCGACGTGTCCCGCAGCGGCTGGCCGTTGCTGTCCTGCTGGTCCGCGTCGTCGGCCACGGGCGCGTCAAAGTCCCACAGCGGCACATACGTGTGCGACGCCGCCGGCGACGCGTCCAGCCGCTGCAGAAAACAATCCGCCACGCGCCGCGTCGCCGCCAAAAACTCGGGCAGCGCCGTCCACCCGTACGTCTGCGCGAACCCCAGCACCGCCCACGCCTGGCCCCGCGACCACGTCGACCCGTCCGCGTACCCCTGGTGCGTCATCCGGTACTGCACGACGCCGCCCGCCAGCGCCGGGTCCAGGTTGGCCACGTGCCACGTCGAGCCGTCCTCCGGCCGCACGAGCGTCCGCAGCACGGTGCGCGCGTGCTGTGTGGCTAGGGCCGCGAGCTGCGGGTTGTTGGTGTGCCGGGCCGCATAGAACAGCAGGTCCATGTTGCACATGCTGTCGACAATGACCAAAAAGTTGCGGTCTGGATTGGCAATCTCATATCGCTTGGAGACGGCGCGGTCCCAGCTGCGGATGGCACCGACGAGGGGGTCGAAGCGGGTGGCCAGGCTGGCGGCGGCGGTCGCGTAGCCGCGCAGACTGACCAGATCGCCCGTCAGCTCCCAGTCCATCCGCAGGGCACGCACGATGAAGCCGAGGTCGTGGGTGTTGGTGCGCGTGGTCTGGGCGTGCAGCGGGGCGGTCCAGCGGCGGCCGAGGGCCAGGAGCTGGGACACAAATTGGTCGGTGGGCATGTTGTTGGTGGAGCCGCCGGGGACGCCGTACTTTATGACTCGTTCGAGGATGCAATACAGACTTGCCGGAAAGAACCCACACGTCCAAAATGCGGCCGGTTTCGGCTGGTAGTGACCAGTGTTCTCGCCCGAGGAAGGAATGTATTCGGGGTAAGTGGAGAGGGTCGGCTCAGCCGCGAGATACGACTCGGCGACACGCCAGATCTTGGCGGCCACATTTTCGGAGTAGAGGCCAGCCAGAAAATCCGACGACAGTGACGATATGGATGTGGAGAACGGAGGCGAGGGCAACACCGTGTTCGCTGTCTCTGGAGACGCTTCTCTGGGAATCTTGAAGTCGACTTGGACGGACGCTGGCAATGGCGTCGAGGCCAGCGGCGGCGAAGACGTGGCGGTCGACAGCGGAGTCGTCAAAATGCCAGAGGCAGAGCTTGAAGAAGATGCTGTTGCCGTGGCCACGATGGGAGCGCTTGTGGCCATGATTGGTGATGTTTTTGGCTGGATGTTGGTGGTAAGTGAGGGGGGTTTGACAAGAAAAGGGGCTTGTCAACAAAGAATAGGTCAGTGTTTTATTGCACTACCGAAGGACAGTGAACAATCTCAGTGAACTACCGTCCTTTTTGGCATTCCGCCGTCTCGACAGCGCCTTTCTTCTCTTCTTCCAACTCTCGGCGTCCGGGCGCAGCGGACGGACGCTGTACAAAGTGCGACGCGAGACGCACAAAGGCGACTAGCAGCCTGTCTCTTGCACTTGTTGCTGTCTCCTATGTCTATTTTCAACCAGTGTTTTGGTCTTTTGTCGTCTGTCACCTGCGTCGCCAGCCCTGCGCCATTCTTTGGGCTTCACCTTGCTTCGTGTCTCTCCTCGTCATGCGGCGCTCCTCATTAATACTCGGTGTTATTCGGTCTTCCTGTTCGTTGTCCGCCAGCCGCAGTCTGTTGTCTGCTGCTGGTTCTCCTCACGTATGCCTCAATCCACGCTCACTTGCTCCTCAAAGTCCGTTCTTGCTATTGAACTAGTTGCCCCATCTTTCATACACCCTCCGTCCCCTCAAGCGCCAAACGGACTGTGGAGCGCCGGGAGAACATTGTCCTTTTGCCTCGGGGTTGATCAGTCTTACGTCTGGATCCATTTTACACATCTTAAAACATCGGACACGCCAAAGCCGCGGGCGGTGATGTGGCCCACTTGGACACAAACGTACGATGGTTACGCACGCCGCACACGGTCCCATAATGTCAATGCAGCCACGGAATGTGAAAATGAGGATCGTTACTGTCAGAAAGAGGAGGCAAACGAAATTCAGATCCTGGAGGAGCTTGACCGAGGAAGTGGGTGTTGCGTGGTCGCCACTTGGACGGCTTACACGCCATGGGTGGATATAGAATATGTTCTTGATATGTTCATAAACATGTTCCTTATATCAGGCGGTGGTGGATTGGGCCGATGGACCGGGCTATTTTGTGGGGCATCGGCGGGCGTGGCCGATAGGCTCCGACACACCTCCAACCGTTCCTAATTGGCAGGTGCGCCAATCTCCAACTACTCCGCTTCGCACCTTCCCGGTAAGCAGCCACCTCTCTACCTTCGTCAAACTTTCCCACCAGTGAGAGTCGTTGGTAGACGTCCTTGCAGTTTGTGTCCCACTTTGTCACAGAAAGGCCGACGCGAAGGAAAGCAACAAAATGACAGAAGAGACGAAGTGTATCGACGGGCCGTCTCACAGGCCGTGACAACGTCCACCGGCCGGATGTCGGCGAACTTCCGCCTGTCGACGGCAGTGTTGCGATGATCAAAAAGGGAAACACCTGCGGAAGGTAGCTCCTTCCTCGCCTGGCCAGCCCATCGACCAGTTCCTTTCCCCGATATCATCGGCAACTTCTTCTCCACCGCCGTTGACTCTCGATACCTCAACTGTCCCATCTACACTGCGACGTATTTTCGATCATGGCCGCCTACATACCCCAAACGGTCACCCTCGACGGCCGGGAGCTGGCCGCCATCAAGGCCCACCTTCACGACGACAACAAGAACGACAGCAACACAGCCCTCCGTGTGGCCCTGGATCAACTGACCACTGAGGCAGACGGCTGGTTGACCCAAGGGCCGTGGTCCGTCGTCGACAAAGCCAAGGCTGGCCCGAGCGGCAACCTCCACGACTACGTCAGCCAAGCACCGTACTACTGGCCCGACCCGGCGCGTGCCAGCGAAGGCGGCTTGCCCTACATCCAGCGCGACGGCCAGAAGAACCCCGAAGTCCTGACCTACACCGACCGCGTCTACGTCGAAAAAGTCTTTCGCTCGGCCTACGTGCTCGCTCTCGCCTCGTTTTACACCGGCAATGCCAAGTATGCCATACACGCGGCGCGCGTGCTGCGCACCTGGTTCGTGGCCCCAGCCACGGCCATGCGCCCCAACCTGGATCATGCACAGCTGATCCCGGGCGTCAACACGGGCCGCGCGATTGGCATCATTGACTTTTCGCAGGCGTACGCCAGCGTCTTGGATGCGGCCATCCTGCTGCGCGAGCAGAGCACAAAAGGCACAAAAGGCACAGAAGACGGGTGGACGGACGAGGACGACGCCGGCTTCCGGGATTGGAACCGCTCGTTCCTCGCGTGGCTGGTCGACGGCGCGTTTGGACAGACCGAGCACGCCGAGCGCAGCAACCACGGCAGCTTTGCGGCCATGCTGGTGGCGACGATTGCTGCGTACGTCGGCGACACGGACCAGGTCGCCCAGGAAGTAGCCCATGCCGCGCACACGCACATCCCGGCAACCATCGAGGCGGACGGGCGGCAGCCGGCCGAGCTGGCGCGGACACGCAGCTGGCACTACTCGACCTTTAACCTGCTGGCCCTGACACGACTGGCCATGGTGGCAGACCGGCACGAAGGCGGGGAACGACTGTGGCCCAGCTTGTTTCCGGCTGTTGAGTACGTGCTGCCGGCCGCGACGGGCGGCCGCGACAAGTGGCCGCACCCCGACCTGCAGTTTGAGCAGTTTGCGGCCGCCGACGTTGTGCGTGCCGCTGCGGCCGCCGGCCACGCCGCGTCGCAGGCGGCCGTACCGTTGCTGGCGCTGCCGCCCGACGGTGACATGTGGCCGTTGCGTCCAGCACCAGAGCAGCTGGACCCGGTCAGGGCGCCAGGACAGACGCCGGGAGCAGCCAAGCCGGGGCAGTAAGGGCAACAAGAGTGTACATAGCAGGAAGACGCGCTACGGTCAACGTAAACATAAAGAGTGAAGAGAGTTAGAAATTAGGAACAGAGGGAATAGATGTCTCCGCGGGCCGGTCTTGCCAGCTATGAGAAAAGACGGCGGTTCGACCCAGACGGAGGCCTTCAAAGAAGAGTAAAGACCCAGCGTTTTCATCTTGCTTCACTGTCCACACTTGCACGCTGTGGGGGCGAATCGGTGATTCTGTCTTAAACGGCAAGCTCTAGCTATTTTAGAAGCGGGTGTACGAAGGTGTGTAGTTGTGATGAGAGAAGAGGAAGTAAAACGAAGAACAAAAGAACAAAAAAACCAAAAAAAAAACCAGACAATACATAATGAGCATATGCCTCCTTACCTTGTGTTGCCGCTGCCATCATGAGAGTCATTACAAACAACTCGTTGGCAACGGCAACGTCAACGTCAACGCGTGGGATAGTTTACAACACACCCAAGAAACCGAACGTGTTTGGTCGTTGAAAGAGGAAGAAGAGATTTTTTGCAGTGGACACTGCAAAATTTCAAACCATTTAATCTGCCTGCAGAATTAGATAATCATCTGGCACGTGATGGCGTGTTGCCGTTCTCGGCTCCACTCTTTGATTTGCGCGTCACCCCATCCTTTGCCTACCTTCGTAACTTGTCACTTAACCTGCACCCTTGACACTCCAACACCAGCCATGGTACGTATGCTGCCAGGATCCTGCGCATGCCCACGATCGATGCTGACTGATACCCTCCCTCTCCAGCCTCCCAAACGCAAAGCCTCGGCGTCTGCCGCTTCCTCTTCAGCGACCGCCGCCGACAAGGACAAAGCCCCTCGCCCTTCCAAACTCGCCCGTGAGAACAACATCTCCGCGCAGGAAGAGGCCGAGATTCGTGAGGCCTTTGGCCTTTTTGCCGAGCCCATGGACGGCGAAAAGGACGGCGTCCTCCCGATTGGCGATCTGCGCCGCGCCCTCATCGCCCTTGGCATCCCGCCTGCCTCGCGCGCCGAGCTCAGCGAGTTTGTCGGCATCCTCGACCCGGACGACGAAGGGTTTGCCGTCTACCCGTCCTTTGTGGCCATCTGCGCCCTGCAGATGCGCGCGCGCGCCGACCGGACGTCGCGGGCCGAGCAGGCCCAGGAAGTGGACGAGGCGTTCAATCTCTTTGTGGGCCACGGCCAGTCGGCGGCGGCGACGGCGACGGCGGCGACGACAGGTGACATAATTACTGTAGCGCACCTGCGACGGATCGCGGCGACGCTCAAAGAGGAGGTGGCCGACGATGTGCTGCGCGACATGGTGCTGGAGGCCAACGGCGGAGCGGGCGTGACGGCCGGCGTGGACCGGGACGCCTTTGAGAACGTGATGCGACGTGCGGGTGTCTGGCGATGAGGCATGTCTAGAAGCGGGGAATGAAAGACAAACCCGTGAAGCGACAATCCTGTCTCTGTCGAAGACAATGGCAACGGACGATCGCGCATGGCGTGCGAAAAAGCTGCGTCGACAACGCGACCCGGCAGCGGCAGAAGGTGCCATGCTGGGCGACGAACAGACCATCGTCTCACTGCATCGGGTGGATTGATAGGGACGGCCTATCTGAAGACAGGCCTACGAACCCGACGTCACCTCGACATACAGCACCGCGCCAAGTTGAGGACGCACAAACACACTGGTGTAGGCATTCCTGACGTTGCCTACCACGTGGCTGTTAGCACAAGACATCCGGTCGCAAAGACTGGATGGCTGATGGAGGCAAAGAGCAAAGGTGCGAGGAAACATCACTCCATTGTCGTGACAGACTGGGAGAAAACCAAAGGCAAAAAGTAACGCCATGAATGTATGCTAGGAAATAATGACATAACGAGAACTGGTAAAGTGGGCAACAAACAAGAAGCTGCTCCGGCGTATATAGTGAATAATGCAGAAATGACAAAGATCTAACGAATGTCCCAAGTGTATATACCTCGCCTCGCCCGCTTTGGTGCCATCTGTTGTGAGAGCCCTACGCCTCGGCGGCGGCCGCTGCCTCCTTGGCCGCTGCCGCCTCCTTGGCTGCCGCCGCCGCCATTTCGTCGCGCTTCTTCTGCGAGTCGAGCACAGCCTGCAGCTCGGGCGGGGCCTTGAAGCCGGCGTGGTCCGAGTGCTTCTTGTAAAAGTAGCCGTCGGCCTTGGGCCTCAGCTCGGCCGGCAGCTCCTCGAGCACGCACGCGAGCAGGTTGTCGACGGATTTCTGCTTGGACGACTCGCGGTGCCAGATGGAAATGAGGTGCGAGTTGAACCGCACAGACAAGCCCACGCCGCAGATTGTGTCGCCTGGGTGGAAGAGCAGTCAGCCGGGTGTAAACACAAGGAAAGAATACGGTATGGGCCATGGCTGGGGGAGGCTCACCCTCGTCCAGCACGCTCTGTAGCTTCTCACCAATCGCCAGCAGCTGGATGCGCGTCCAGACGTCCGGGCCGATGCTCTTGGGCACGCGGAACGTCCAGCTGCCGCCGTTGATGTTGCGGCGGTCTTCCCAGATGGGGCGGAACCCAGACTTGAACAGGTAGATGGACTCGCGCATCTTGATCTGGTCGACGGGCGTGTTGTTGGCATAGCGCCAAAAGTCCTGGACAGACTCGATCTGGGCGCCCAGCTGCTCGAGCTGGGCCTGGTAGTTTTCTTTCCTCTCGTCCTCCTTGTTTCCATTCTTGCCCTCCCCGGCGCCCGCCTCCTTGCCTGGCCGGTCAAAGTAGACATTCCAATAGTGCTGGGTGGGCAGCGCGCGCATCGTCTTGAGAAAGTTGCGCTTGGCATCGTCGCGCTGCTCAGAGGGCGTCGTGACGCCACCCGGCGAGTTGGGGTCGGCGGAGGAGCTCTTGGAGAGCGAGGAGAGGCCGCGGGTGAAGAGGGTCGGACGGGCTGCCATTGTGAGTGTGCGATGGGGTTGCGGTCGGTAAGTATGACGAGGGAGGTCGGGTCAAGATGAGGGAATCGAGTACGAAAAGAAAATAAATTAAAGAAATAAAAAAGTGAGAAGTCTGTAGTCTCCGAAATAGGCGCCGTAGATGGAGGGGTTACAAAAGGAGACCGATGCGCAAGGCACTCGCTTCTGGTTGGACAGGGCGGACAGGGTTCGGGCGGAAAGGAGGCTGGCCGAGAGACAAAGGACGAGATGGTGAGACGAGAAGAAAGAGAAAAAGAAAGAAGGTCAAAGTGAAGGTGAAAAAAGGAGAGAAAGGAGATAGCTATGACGAACGTTTTAGGCAAGACCAAAAATACCAAAGAAGGAAACCGCAGCCATTCGCATCCGCGCGCACCTGCCTCGTCACTCCTCTCCGTCCGTCCCTGCCCCTGTCAACATCCCATGCCCCGAGCTGCGTCGCTCCTTCCTTACTTCAAGGTACAGTACCTAAACGCGGATCTCGGAATGAAACCTCAAACCAGATGAAAAGGACATAATGCTCGCTCGCCATACATATCGTTAGGCCGAAGCTCTGCTGAGCTTGCGACAGTCCACCAGCTCGGGGGGCTCTGAAACAGAGGGGCCGACCCGCCCATATCACTTCTGTTGACGAGGGGTCCAAGACATCGCGATTCAACCACTGCAAAAGGTGCAGCGAAGCGCTGTGGAATGGCACTAAAACGGCGAAATGGGGGACCAAACAGCGCTAGACAGGGCGCTAGCTGGAGAACACGCGCTGGGCCGCTGCAACTAACTCGAAAAAGTCGAGGAAAGAGCGCTGGAATTCAGAGAGGCCACAACGACTGGCTAGGAGCATTCCCCACGGCACCCTGAAAGCCCCACTGAGGGGATTCTCCACTGTCTGTCGCATCGTGTTTCGGGACGACAGTCGTGTAAGCCGTGGTGGGCACGTGACTCTAACGGCACATTACCAACTTCATCGCATCACGAAAGAGAGAGAGATGATGGCACGGGAATACAGGGCATGAACCTAATTTTCTCGTGGATCGTTATGCAGCTATATAACTAATGATTTTGTATTTATGTACTCTTCTTTCACTTTTTTGGTGGTAAGTTTTGTTTTATTTTTGTTTTTTATAAAAAAAAAATATTGTTTCGATACATCTAACCTCTTTTGGTATTTTCTTCACCATTTTCTTACATTTTTTGCCTCACGGACATTTAGTATTTTATAAAATCAAGCCAGGTCTCCTTTCCTTCTAGAAAAACGAGACAAACCTATCCAAAAAGGAAATTAAACCAAAGTAAATCAAAGTAAACCAAAGTAAACCAAAGTAAACCAAAGTAAACCAAAGTAAACAAAACTAAACCGAAGTAAACCGAAGTAAACTAACGTAAACAAAAGTAAAGAAAGTAAAGAAAGTAAAGAAAGTAAAGAAAGTAAAGAAAGTAAAGAAAGTAAAGAAAGTAAAGAAAGTAAAGAAAGTAAAGAAAAGTAACGAGTAACAAAATTGACAGAAGTAGCAAGTAACAAGTAACAAAAGTAAAGAAAGTAAAAAGTAACAAAAGTAAACAAAGTAAACAAAAGTAACAAAAAAACATTCGCCGCATCAAGGGCGGGAGCCAGAATACTGAGCAAGAAGCTTCTTTTGGTCTCGAATCTCCTTGCGCTTGTCACGCTCACTAGGTACAGGCTTTGGCGGGTCCCTGGGACGACCAACGCCGGCCATTGCAACAATTCCGATATAGTCGTCGTCCGACGAGTCGGAGTCGTCGCCAAACATACTGGACGAAGGCGCCTTTTTCGCAGGCTTTTTCGTAGGCGTTTCCTCGGAGGGCTTCTCAGGGGCCTCCTTCGAAGTCTCCCGAGAGAGCGTCTTGGGAGTCTCCTTTGACGTCACCACAACCACCGGGTCAGGAACCTCCTTTGACGCACTCTTTGCATTCGCCGAAAAAGCCTCCGACGCTTTCATAGGCGATGACAGCTTTGGCGCCTTCCGGAACGTCTCCTGGCAGGACTTCTTGGAAGCCTCCGAGGAAGAATCTTTGTAAGAACCGTGGAACGGCTTCGTCGGACGACCCTCGAACAGCTTCGCATGCGGGTGCTCTGGCGCCTCCTTCTTCACCATTACACTGTCCTCAGTGCGCTGTGTTTTCACGCGTGCCGTCTTGGCCATATCTGGCCCCAAACAAGCCGCTGGCTTAGTAACAAGCGACAGCCTAGGCTTTTTGGCGAGCGGAGCACCATGGGGCGTCTTCTCGTCCTCCACCATAGCGTCCCGACCACAAGGGCGCTTGGTTGAGGTAAAACGTGACGCTTGGCGGAGGACGGGGTTGGTCAGCCCCGTCAGGCGGTAGAAGTGGTTCAGAAGCGCGCGCGTCATGCGCATTTCGGCCGTTCTCCGCTCTTCTGGGGCGGTGCCTTCGTCATCCACACTCGCCCTGTAGTGCTCGTACGAGGCGCACCGCTCGTACATCCAGCCGTCCAGTATGCCCTCCAGGCCAGGCGCGTGGATCATGCGCGCATACCGAGCGAGGTCGGCGGCGTGGCCCATGCGGTTTTCGCAGCAGGCATGTGCCACGACCATGCGGCAAAGCATGACGTGCAGGTCTTCCAGACCGGCGCGCATGTGCTGAGGAAGCTGGGCAAACGCCAAGACGACCTTTCTCTCCGAGCAGACCACGTCCCGTGAGCACGCAAAGTCCCTGTACAAGAAGCTCTCGAGGAGTTGGCGCTCAACGATGGCCTCGGAGGCGTTCTGAACACGTGAGTCGATCATCTTGCGTGCACAGACAGGCAGCGTAGACACTGTCTTCCGGCTGGGTGGCGGGATGTACAGGTTTGAGGACGCCGGCGGATCCCACCACCACTTGGGATACAGCCGGGGATGTGTGTTCATCAACATAATGGGAGGCATGATGACGAATCTGTGAATTTGTTAGTCAAGTAATCAACTGTGGGGGATGATCGATGTCGAGGACGAGATGAGAGCAGTAAATCAATAAAGTGCAAAAAGGGCAGAAGAGAAAGTGGACAAGAATGGAAGACGGGAAGATGGGGTGAGGATGTGTGTAGGAAAAGAAAAACGTACTGTTTGTTTTGAGTTCTTTGCTGAACAAGAAAGAATGTGAGGGTTTGCAAAAGTGCGATTGAGTAACACTTTGAAAGCGAAGATGTGAAAATACTCTTGGGAGCAAACTTTGTTCTCAAGAAGACTGAGCATGCGGATGAAGGAGGAGACGAAGACTGCAGAGACGAGAGGAAGAGGCCGGCCTTTTATGCACAAAAAGATTGGCGAGAGAAGGTGAAAGAAGGAAACAGAGCGGATGACTCCTTTGGTATGTGTAAGGCCCTGTTGGTGACGATGTCTGGCTGTATTTTATGTACTTTTGCAAGGAAAAGGGCTTTGAAGCTACTCGATGAGACTTGCGAGAGCTGGTGACGCGTTGTGCACACTTGTGATAGAAAGTAGAGCGTAAGCACTCCTTACTTTTACTATAAACGTACATGTGTCGTCATATACAGTCAGGCTGTCTGCTGCTGGATTCTCTTCGAGTCATTTGACGCCGCAGATCGGAGCACGAGTGCGAATCAGGACGATGGCCCGTAATCAAAACACACCCCTTTTGTTCTCTGTGCTTCCAAGGATGACAAGCAACCAGCTGTAGATAGTTATGCCTTTGATTCTTAGTAGGAGACGAGAAACGAGCCGCGTGCATCGTGCCTTCCTCGTGCACATGTGCAGTTGCCGCTTTTCGTTTTGGCACTAGGCTGACATCGTGAACCAAACAAATTACCCGATTAGGAAATGGCCTTGTAAGCCAACAACGCGCACACGGCAAGCTCATTGGCTCATTGGCTCATTGGCTCATTGGCTCATTGGCCCGCCACTCCAAGGGCGAGAACACTTTGCCACGATCGTTTTGCAGACAGATTCATGTGAAGGTTTGGAAGAACATGTCGAACTTGTCGAAGAAAAACGGCATCTTCATCTTGTGCATTTCACACATTCTCAAAGTAAACAAAGAAGACCGTTTGATTTCGTTATGCGCCCAAAAGCCGTACGCTGTAGAACAATGTAAAAGAAAAACACAGAAACGAGGAGAGAACAAAATAAAACCAATGACAAACTCAAAAGAAAACCTTGGCCGTGATCCATGCAGTCCCCAGTCCTTCCATGCTTCATGCTCGTCGCCTCACGCGCACTCGCTGCTACACATTCACCCTCGGCGCCAGGGGAGGCCGCCCCGCAGTCGTCCCCAGGCCAGGCTCGGCAGAGATGAAGCGCTGCTTGTCGTCGCCAATCTTGCGGCGGAAATTGCCCAAGTCGGACAGCAGCGACTGCATGTACTCTTCCATGTCGTCGCCGTAGTCGTAGTCGTCGCCGTCGCCGTCCTCTTCGCCAACGTCCTGTTCGTCGTCCTCGTCATAGTAGGCCTCGTCCACCAGATTCTCCTTGTCGGCCGTCTTCTTGGGCGAGCCCTTTGCCGTCTCGTACCCATCGCCCTCGCCGCCTGCCTCCAGCCGCTCCTCGACAAGCAGGCCGCCCGGGTCGAGCGACATGCGCAGCCGCCGTCCCCCGGCACCGCTGCGCCGCCGGTCGGCGCCATGGGCGTCTTGGAAGAGACTGCTGCGCCGGCGCGAGTCGTCTGGATCGATGCCCACGTGGGCCAGGGACGGCGACGGCGTGACCGCCGGGATCGGGTTCTTGAGCGAGTCGACGGCCAGCTTGAGGTGCAGGCGCAGGGCCTCGTTCTCGGTCTGCAGCCGGCGGATCTTGCCCTCGGCCACCAGCGCCTTCTCCTCCATCATGCGCTGCATCGTGGCGACGCGCGTCTGGTACGCCTCGAGCCGGGCCTCGCGGGCGGCGTCGCGTGCTTCGCGGGCCTCGTGCTGCTGGGCGTGCTGGGCGGCCTGGGCGGCGTCGCGCTCCCAGCGCTGCGAGTAGTCCGACACCGACAGCTGCAGGCGGCGAATCTCCTCGGCCATGGCCGCCATCTGGGCGTCGCGCTCGGCCGTCGACATGCTGTCCTGGTTGACCACGGCGCGCGTGCGGATGCGCTTGGCCTGGTCGGCGTAGCGCAGCGTCGACAGCGTCTCGTCGTAGTCGCCCGGCGCAATGCAGGCAATCATGGCCGTCTTGGAGTTGCCGCCCAGCGAGTCCTTGAGCAGCCACGTCAGGATGGAGTCGCGGTACGGCACGATCTGGTCGACGCTGCCGGCGCGTGTGCCGCGCGCCGGCTGCCGCGTCTTGCCCTTCGCGGCGGGGCCCCCGCCCTTGCGCGGGGTGCCGCTCTTGGGATCGGCCAGCGCCGCAATCACACGGCCCAGCGTCGTGAGCGACTTGTTGATGTTGCTGCCCTCCCGCAGCCGCTGGCCGGTCGCCTCCGTGGCCTTGGCCCGCTCGCTGCCCGCCAGATCGACCAGCCGGATGCGCGAGCTGCGCTCCGTCGTCTCGTCCGTCTCCATGTCGTGGTGGATCTGGCGCAGCAGAATGGTAAACACGGCGTGGCTGCGGCTGGACGTGTCGTTCATCTTCGTAGAGGCCACGGTGCGGGACCGGTCGCCCATCTGCATATAGCGCAGGATCTCGTCGAGGCTGCGCACGGGCACCTCGGTCAGGTCCTTGACGTACGGGCCCTCGGTCGGCGACTCGCGGATCTTGAGGTAGTACGACGGCTGCGCGGGCGCGACGGGGACCAGCAGATCCCGCACGTGCTCGTTGTACACCTCAAAGTAGGACACCCGCACGTTGTAGGCAATGTTGGGCGTCTCGCTCTGCGCGGCGGCGATGCGCTGGAACAGATCCTCGCAGGTGCGCGGGATCAGGCCGGGCTCGCTGGGCGTGCCCATCATGGTGTAGCTCTTGCCGGAGCCCGTCTGCCCGTAGGCGAAAATGCACGTGTGGTAGCCCTCGAAGTTGTGGTCGAGAAACTCTTCGCCCAGGCTGTTGTACACGTCTGCCTGCTCTGCATAGTGCTCGTCGTCGCGCGAGTGGCTCCAGAACGAGTTGTCAAATGTAAAGGAGCGGTCTTCGAGGTTGGCCCGGCGGCTGGCGGCTTTGGCGAATCCGGCGGTGGGCGTTTCGGCGCGCTCGGCGGATGCTGGGGCCAGAAGCGTCGTGGCCTGGGTCATGGGGTTCATTTGGATGAGGCATGGTGTGTTTTTCTCGATTTCTGCAGGGCGTCTGGCGTTAGTCACGATCAAATCACAGTGCGGAGAAGAGGGCACAAAAAAACGCACCGCGCGGGAGAAAGGCGCGGACGCGGACGACCACGCGCACATTGCCGCCGGGATCCATCCGGGCGTGTGGCGGCACGGTGCCGTCGCGCGAGCGCAGGGAAGGCGTCGAGGCCGAGGAGCGGACGGCGCGCACGGGTGTCGCAGAGGCCATGGCGATACTGGTGGTGGTGTTGATGTTGTTGTTGGTTGTGTGGCTGCTGGTACGAATGGTGTCGTCGTCTGCCTTCACGTCAATCTCTGCAGGCGGCACGGCAGCGGCGCCGGGCATCAGGCGGGGCTCGGCGGAAATGCCAATCAGCGTGTCGACAATGTCGTTGGCAACGTCTCGAAACCGCAGCTGGCGCGATGAATGCATCGAGGGGAGGAGAGAAGAGGCGGAGACAGCAAACGACAGGACTTGGAAAATAAAAGCATATTCCGTCGTGGGAGAATGGCGCCAACGAAGCCCACTTCTTGCTCGAAGAGGAAAGAAACGTCGTCACTCGGCAGCAGATGGAGCAAAAAGTGGCTCTTCGCTGGCGAGATAAAGTGGCGAGCAGGCATGGATAGGCGGCGCACTGGAGTGTAGATGGATTAGCTGGTGGTGCGTGCATCGCCCGCCGTATCCACATGTGGTTTATTGACATCCGTTGCTAGGGTGAATGGATTATGTAATGGTGGTTGTGACACGCTCATTGTGATTGGCTGTTTGTTTGTCTTAGTTGGATCATAATAAGTGGGTGCGTCCCGCGCCGTCGCCAGCCCGCTGTAGCCCACTGTAGCCTGCTGTACCCACTATATCTGCCACTGTGCGTTCCAGATCGAAATGCTCGTCGTCTTCATCTCGATTCACCGTCTGCGAACATCGGCGAGAACAATGTTGCATTCGGAATGTATATGCGTCTTCGAGAAGACACTTGGGGGATCCATCGCCTCCACAGTACCTTGACCTGGAGGCGCGTCGCAGCCAAGAAGAAGCTGCCTCAGATTCTACCTGCCGGACTTTGTCACTTGTCGCTTTTCACATAGCGTCTCATTGGCCGTCTCCTTTTTCTCTCTTTACATTTGTTTCTGAGTGTTCTTGGCTGTGTTGCGGCCTGTCGCGGGCGCCGCGGTTCTTGGCCGGCAGTTTGATCAGCCGCCTGTCGATGAAATGTCTTGGAGGGCCCTCTTGGCTGGGCAAATGGGGTCCAAGCCATGCAGCGAATAGGGCGCTGGGCAGTTAAATGTTCGCGGAGACGGCTGTTGCGAGATAAGAGACGCCAGAGCCGAGAGTATGACTGAAGAAATGACACAGGAAAAAGGAGGGTGTGTATGCACATTGTAATTCTCCGAGAACGAGTCGATCTGGATCTCGAACGGTTGTGGCAGTCGAACGCTCCTTTTGTGTGGGTGTGGTGGTTACTAAGATTTACATCGATATCACCACTGGACCGGTTTGCTTCTCTCCTTCTCGCCGTCTATTAATTCTTCCCTCACTTTCTTCACTTCTTGTCCGCTTTTCACTCAATATTTTATTTCCCCATGACTGTTCCTCATAACTGTTGATTGTGCTTTTCCATTCCCATTTATCTCAAGTCTTTTGCCAGACTCTCTCGTAACCCCAAAACGCTTGGCGCAGGGCTTGGCCTAGGGCTTGGCTGAGTCTCAGAGACGTCTCTTATCCACGTCTTGTTTTACGGCAAACGGTCTCTACCACGCTGCTCTTCACCTAATTTTTTTTATTTTTATTTTTTATTTTTATTTATTTTTATTTTCGTTTCTCACCTCTCTGACAATGACCCACCGAAACCAACTACCAACGCCCATCAATCAGGAGGGTTCAGAAAACGGCCAAAAAAGGAGAAAGAGAATGCGGGAACAGCGAGGTTACAGAACGAAGACAGGGTACGAGAGCGGTCGAGGCCGTTTGACAAGGCAGAGCCAAGAGATAGACAGGCCAAGTGGATGTGTATTTTGTCGTTTCCCAGCCTCGACCTAGCCAAGCTGTCGACTGCGTTATGCCGTCTCTTGTCCCCTTTGCTTATCTCTGTTATGCCTTTTGGCTTCTCCTCTTGGCCAACTCTTGTTTGTTTCCAAGACAAAATAGTAAAAGAATTAAGAAAATCGAAAAAAGGAGACGTGGGTGAGGACCGCAAAGCCCTCGCCGTAAAAGAGACAGCGCCTGCCAAGAACGAGCGACGAGACCTGACCCATGCACAAAATGTCGTCGAACCTCTCTTGGCAGTGTCTTGAAGCAGGATGCTCTGTGCCTGATGCGCGGTCTGGATGGGCACCGGTTCACAGCGTGAGCCTCTCTCTGAACCCTTGTACTGGCCCTGGTGCCTAATATTTGTCAACGGGAGACGGTGTTGGTCTAGCCCTCTGTGTTTCGGGAGTTTCCACACGAGCAGAGGGAGGAGGGAGACGAAGAGAACACACGCCAAGACGGTCACGTACATCGTACGCAGTATTCTAGACGCTGTAGAGCTTGGCGATGCTTCAAGACTGGAGAATGCACTGGCACCGTTGCTGGCCTCGAAGCAGGCAGTCTGGCGCACATCCGTCTTGGCTTAAACAGCAGAAACGCACCGGCCTGTGGACTCGGCCCCTTTTGCTCGACTCCATGGCTCAGTGGTTTTGCGTCTCAAAGATACAAGGCCAAGAGGTAGGAGGTAGAGAGTCTCGTCGGGCAGAAATAGAATCCTTGCCCATCGCAATGAAGGTATATAGGGAGGTTGACCCATCGTTTGTCTTCATTTTCCTCCTTTTCTTTTCTTCACCAGCTGTGCTCGTCCAGACATTCTACTCTCTACCATTCTTTTTCATTCTCTTTTCTCTTTTCTTCACTTCTTCAGTCGCTGGTCGTCACCTTTTTAACTGTTTTATTATTTCCACTTTTGTTTCCTTTAGTCGTTTACATTTTGTCAATTCTTTTGCAGACACACACACACACATATCTCATTCATATTCGTCCACTCTCACATCCCTCCTCCCGCATCATGGTTCGCTACGCGTACGCATTTGTCGCCATGGCCGGCCTGGCCTCGGCCCTGCCCCTCAACATCAACCTCGGTGCCTACTCGCCCGCACTGGTGGTCGGTGATGGTGAGATTAGCTTCGGCGGCGAGCAGGACGTGTCGAAACTGATGAACGTTCTCGAGGGTGCTGCTGTCAACACGGCCGCCACCGTCGCCAACAACGCCGCCAACAACGCCGCCAACGGAAACACTGCCACCTCCACCACGGTCAACAACGAAGTGCCCGTCCCGTCGGCTGCAGGCACCACAAACGCCGCCGCCTCGGATCCCCTCGTCGAGCAGGTACGTCGTTGTGTACCACAGGGGATACAAGTGGCCAATGCCTCTGCTCTTTGTATCCCGCTAACAAGAATTAGGCCCAGCAGATTGCTAACCTCCAGGGTCTCGGCAACAAGAAGGAGATTGCTCCGCGCATGCAACTGGTCGATGCCGCCGACGACGAGGACGACGACGGCGACGACGCCGCCGCGGTCGAGAAGCGTGACCTGGCCGGCTTCGACCGCGCCCTGACCTATGCCGAGGCGGCCCTCACCAAGGGCCCCAAGGTCCAGCTCGGCACCGGCAAAGAGGGCTCGGGTGTCGGCATCATCGTCGACAACACCCCTTCCACGGCGACGGCCGCCAAAGCCGCAAAGCGCGATGTCGATGGCGACGCCTCCCCGAAGCGGGTACGCGCCAAGGTGACCACCATGTACGTCCGCTCTGGCATTCCGGCTTGTGAGTCATGACCTTTTAGAGGCGCATGGAAACCCCCTCGGCAAATTGCTGACTTGCGTCGTTCATACAGCCCTTCAGAGTAAGCGCGATGAGACGGTCCCCCGGTCTGTCTCTGGCATTGTTGTTCCGCCAACTGCTGCTTCCGTGTCCCGTCGTGATGCCATTGATGCCGTCAACCTGAACGTTGATGGTGACCAGGGTCTGACCATGACCTTTGTCGAGACGGTCGAGGACGACGACGAGTAAAGAGTCCGCAGTAGAAATTAGAACGGACGGAGGTCCCAGGGAATAGGACGTAGATATGATTTAGGCGTTAATTGTGTGTCATGTGCTCGCGTTTTCGTTTGCGTTTGCGGTTTGTTTGTGTTTTTTTTGTTTCTGCTTTTTGCTTATAACAGTTTCGGATTGTTCCGATAGAATGAAACAAGGGCCAATGGAGTATGGATTGGACGGGTTCTAGAAATCAAATTGGTTAGCAATTCGAAAAGGGGAAAACCCACAGAGCCCATTTTCACCGCCCATAACATGAAAGAAACGGGTTCAGACTTGTGCTGTCTGATCCGAGGTCTGGGCGGGACTTGGCAGATCTCGGACGATTAATGCAGCGTGTGGGCGACGTACACTGTGCGAATCCAAGAAAATTCAAAACCAATCGCCCTCTGATTCGACGTACACAGCCGACACAACCAGCATTGTAAAACATGTTTGTGATTATACCGCATAATGCAAATATATCGCCCAGAAATGGAAATAAGAAAAGAAGAAAAACAGAAAAGGAAGAGAAAAGAAGAAGAAAAGACATGGAAACAGGCAGATGACAAAAGTATTACACAAACGCCAAGAGCATGCAAACTTTACAAACCCACCCCATGCCTTCATTTGTCCCACTCCTTGTAGACTTTTTGCTTCTGCCGCGTGTTCCAGCCCAGCTTCCCGCTGATGCTGTTGACCCAGTCCTCGCTGCGCCGCCCGGGCGCCTGCACCGACGCAAAGGGGAACCGGCTCGCGCTGATGGTGACATAGTCGCCCGGCTTCATCTCGACGCGCTCGCGGCCGTCGAAGCTGGCCCACGAGCTGGTGCGCGCGTCGTACGGCACGCCCACGCGCAGCACAATCGTGTCCGGCAGGATAATGGGGCGGAACGACAGCGTGTGCGCGCAAATGGACGTGACGAGCATCACCGGGTTCTCGGGGTGGCACAGCGAGCCGCCGGCCGCCAGGTTGTACGCGGTCGATCCGGTCGGCGTGGACACGCAGATGCCGTCGGCGAGCACGGAGGTGAAGTGCTCGTCGTCGCCAAAGATTTCCGTGTAGGACATGGTCGGGTTGGGCCCGCGGTCGACGACGATTTCGTTTAGGATCTCGTAGGTGCCGTCCGGACGGTGCGTGTGCTCGTCGTCCTTCTCCTCGCCAATGAGCTCCTCGACCAGGTCGCGCCGCCGCTGGCGGCGCTGTGCTTCATCTTCCTCACTCGTAGCAGGCGCGTCGGGCTCACCCGGCGGCGAGGAGCGCTCCTCGCCCAGCGCCTTGGCGCTCTCCCCAGACGAATTCCCGCCCGCGATTCGTCCGGGGTGCGCGCTGGGCGCAAGCGGGCTGCTGCGCATAATAGTGGCCTCGAAGCGCAAACGCAGGCCGACAGTCACGCCCTGCGAAAAGGCCCGCGTCAGCATGCTCTGGTAGTCTTCAAAGTCAAACTTGGTGAGGAACCCGAGGCTGCCGAGCGAGAAGCTCAGCACAGGCGGCACGATGCGCTGGAACAGCCAGCTCGCGTACAGCACGGTGCCGTCGCCGCCCAGCGTGATGACAAAGTCAAAGGTGTGTGGGCGCACGCGGCACATGCCCTCGTCCCAGAAGCGCAGCCTCCGTGCAATGTCGTCGGGTCCGTTGCCGGCTGCCGCTGCTGCTGCCGCACCGCCCTCGCCAGCGGCTGCCACGTACAGGCCGTGCACCTCTCGCAGCAAGCCGGGCACGTCGAAGAGCTTGTTGCCCCGCAGGGACCGCTCCACGTACACGGTGTAGCGGATCTCGCGCTCCGGTGACATCAACCAGAGGGTCAGGTCGCGTGTCTTGGGCAGCAGGTCTTCGTCGTAAATCTTGGTCAACAGGAAAATGGTCTTGACCCGGAACCGCAGGCGCAGGCTGCCCAGGCGCCGACTCAGCTCGCGCACGCCCCAGGCCATCTCGCTCAGCTGCTTCTTGGTGAGAAGGCGGCTGTGCAGAATGTCACTGTTGATGCTGTCGGGGCCCCCTGGGCCCCCGTCGGACCCAACGCGGTCCAGCGGGCTGCCGCCAATGGGCGAACCAAGCTCAATGGACTTTTGTGACTTTTGGGAGTTTTTGGTTACGAGGCGGGGGGCGGATGTGGGCGTCTGCTGCGGCTTTGGTGTCGGTGTCTGTGTCCGTTGCTGCTGCTGCTGCTGCTGCTGCTGCTGCTGATGCTGCTGATGCTGCCGTGGTGGTTCGCGGTCTGTGTCATCCATCGCGTCGGCCGTGTCCAGCGGCAGCTGCGTGATGCCGCTCGCCCACTCGTGCTCGTCGACCTGGCCGGCTTCGCTGTCGCTGGTCACAGGCTCAACGATCGTATGCCGGCGACCTCGGGGCAGTGGGTGCTCGAGGGCCTCAATGTCGTCGCGGCTGCTGTTGTTGCTGCTGCTGATACCGTCCACGCCGCCATGTCTTCCGCCGCTGCCCTTGGGCTCAACCACCCGGTCCAGTCCCCGCTCAGCCGAGGCATCAAACACGCCGTGTCCGCTCGGGTCGCTTGCTGGGACAGCGGCCGTTCCTGTTGTGGCAGCTACTGACTTGGACACATCGATGCTATGGTGCACGCCGCCATTCTTGGCCCTCTGATGCGGCTCTTCGTCAGCATAGTCTTCCTCGTCCACGTCGTCGATGACGTCCCTCTGGTCGTGGGTGTTGAATGCGCGGTGTGGATGTTTGTGCAGATGCGGTAGCGATATGTGGTGCCTACCGCCGCTGCCGCCGCTGCCGCCGCCGCCGCCGCCGCCGCCGCCACTGTTACCACTGTTGCCACTGTTGCCCACATCCCGCTGGGCCTCGATCAGGTGGTGCACGATGCACTGCGCCTTGTCTGTGGATGGCGCCGGCGGTGGGTTCCTCCGCAGCCGTGGCGGCACGGCCTCGGAACTAACGAGGGAGCTCTTGCGGCGGTAAGGATTGGACGGATCAAAGACGACTTCGACTGCATTGTGGTCTTCGTCGCTGGCGCTTGACTGGCCGTCATGGAGGTCGTGGCCGTCGGGCCCGTCCTCGAAGGTAATGTGCTTGCTCAGGTCCGGCATGGTGCAGTCTGCGGGGGTGTCTGGGTTCGTGGATGGTGGTAGTGAGAGTGCTGGCGATAGAGGAGAAAGGAGAAAGAAAGGAGGCTTCTGCGGGGACGTTGTGCTCCCGGCACTCCCTTCCGAGTCGGTCCTTCCTTTCTCGGTTGCTTATGAAAGGCGTTTCGGCTTGGACGGGTCACGTGGAAACGCGGTCCTCGCGTGGTGTTATGGCGCCGAGACAGCGGCGCAAGCCATCCAAAATGATACGAAGTGACCGGTTCGTGTTGAAGAGCCGTAGGGTACGTCTGCGTTCGATTGAACTGTCCAAAGAAAAGATCTTTGATAAGAGGCTTTTTTCTATGCTGAAGCTTTGGTGATGTGGGGCATTATGACGCAGTAACAACTGGTTTTTGGAAGGTCCGCTCTTCTTTGTTCTTTTGGGCCAACCCAATCAGAATTGCTTATGTAATGCTTCCACGCGCTTTGGCGTCTTTTGGCGTTGTAGGGCAGGAGCTCAATTTCCAGGGCACTTGTCAGGCAAGCGCGTCTGGTCGCGTAAAGTGCCTTTTCGTCAGATTGCTAGTCAATGGCAGCGCCTCACGACAACGACGACAGCCCTCACACCACTTTTGCATTTCGGGCGACATAGCGAGCATCCACGTTGCGGCACGATTTCTTTGGCATTATTTTCGTCCTTTTTCCATACCGGCGCACACAATGCCTATTGCCGCAACCCCTCTCCCCGAAACGCCGGGCGAGTCCTCGACTTCGGCAGCCAAAAAGGCGCTGGCCTCGGCAGCCAACGGCACGCCCAACTACGAGCTGCCATGGTGAGTTGGGTTGTGGATCTGGGTTCTCTCGACGTCTCGACGCAGGTCTCGTTCCATGCCGCTAACTGCTCCAGGGTCGAGAAATACCGGCCGGTTTTCCTCGACGACATCGTCGGCAACACCGAGACCATTGAACGCCTCAAGATCATCGCCAAGGACGGCAACATGCCTCACATTATCATTTCGGGCATGCCCGGCATCGGCAAGACGACCAGTGTGCTGTGCCTCGCGCGCCAGCTGCTGGGCGACGCGTACAAGGAGGCGGTGCTGGAGCTCAACGCCAGCGACGAGCGCGGCATCGACGTCGTGCGCAACCGCATCAAGGGCTTCGCGCAGAAGAAGGTCACGCTGCCGGCCGGGCGGCACAAGCTCGTGATCCTGGACGAGGCCGACAGCATGACGTCGGGTGCGCAGCAGGCGCTGCGCCGGACGATGGAGATCTACTCGAACACGACGCGGTTTGCCTTTGCGTGCAACCAGTCCAACAAGATCATTGAGCCGCTGCAGTCGCGGTGCGCGATCCTGCGGTACGCGCGGCTGACGGACGCGCAGGTCGTCAAACGGCTCCTGCAAATCATCGAGGCCGAGAACGTGCGGTACAGCGACGACGGCCTGGCGGCGCTCGTGTTCAGCGCCGAGGGCGACATGCGGCAGGCCATCAACAACCTGCAGTCGACGCACACGGGCTTTGGCTTTGTCAGCGGCGACAACGTGTTCCGCGTGGTCGACGCGCCGCACCCGATCAAGGTGCAGGCGATGCTCAAGGCGTGCCACGAGGGCAACGTGGACGCCGCGCTGGACACGCTGCGGGAGCTGTGGGACCTGGGCTACTCGAGCCACGACATCATCAGCACCATGTTCAAGGTGACCAAGACGATGCCCGGGCTCAGCGAGCACGCCAAGCTCGAGTTCATCCGGGAGATTGGGTTTACCCACATGAAGATCCTGGAGGGCGTGCAGACGCTGCTGCAGCTGAGCGGGTGCCTGGCGCGGCTGTGCAAGCTCAACATGGACCCGAAGCTGTTCCCGCCGAAGCCGTAGGGAACGATTGAACGGTGGAAGGGAAAAGAGCATGGGAAAGAAAAGGGACAAAAGGGACTGGGAGATGGACCAGCATTGCGGCGTTTCACGGAATCTAGGCGGGACTTGTTTATCCGTTGTACTTTTGTTTTTGTTTTGCGATTGTCTTCCAAACTGGTAACCGGCTGGCCATCCTTTGTGCCTATGTACATCGTAAATGCGAGAACGAACAAAATGAGATGGTATTTGTGCAGTTGTGTCGGGGTGTGACGTGATGTGGATGTATTTGTTTGTGTGGCCTCGGCTGCGCCATCTTTCCAAGTTCCAAGCATCTCTGCTTCTCTCCAGCCCCCCCATCCCGCTACTTCTCGTCGTCCTCCTCTTCCAGCGCCCGCAATCGAGCATTGTGCCGTGCAATCCGTCGCTGCTGCCGCACATTGGCTTCGTACATTCGGAGTCGGCTGTCGGCCTCGAGCATGCTGCCGAGCACCATGCCGGACATTTGTATGTATCTGGCCAGTCAGTGGACACGAAGAAGAAGACGGAAGAGGCTGCCGCTCGTGGAGACGGCCACCTACACTTTGAACTGGATCGTCAGTCCCCGGTAGATGGGCGACATGGCCTGACCAATGCCTCCCAACAAGGCCATGGCCACGCCGTATTTTGTTGCGCCGTAGACGGCGCCGCGGACGGCCTCCCAGCCGGCGGCGTTGGCCTCGTCGTCGTTCATGGACGTGCGCATGGTGGGACGCACATATGCGACGGCTTGGTAAGCTTCAAACGTGTCGCACAGCTCTTTCGTCGCAGCCTTTGCGAGTGGCCTGATGGTCGCGTGTGCCGGGCTTTGCTTTTCAGGTGCGTGAATGCCGATGCGAGGCCGCTGGAGAGGGACCGCTAACGAGCGGCTGGCGGTCTGCGTCATAGCGGGGCTTATAGTATTACTGCAAAGCATAATACGGACAGCCTTTCAGAGAACAACGGACACAGAACAGCGAAAGTGTTCAATTGGGTTTTGTTCTTCGTGACAATTGAAAATTGCTTTCGGAGTCTTGTATGGTGAGAGTTGTCATGTATTTTTCTGCCCAGCTGTTGACGAGCTGCCGATGCATTCACACTTACTCGCCTTCTCATCAAGCCGAGACATCTCCGTTCTCTGCACTTTGACTTGCTTTTTCAGTCAGAGTTGCAGGGAAAGGTACAGTCTTTGTTCTCTCTGTTGGTGTTGTTTTCTTCTATTTTGGCTCGCTCTTGATTCTATGACAACATATGTATACACCCCAGCCGCCCACCCTACTTTGTGTCCTGCTCTACGCACTCAGCGTGCCCTTGGTGCTCGGAATCTCGCCCTCCTTGCCGGCCACCTTGCTCGTCGCCAGGCGCACGGCCACGGCCAGCGCCTTGAACGCACTCTCGGCCCGGTGGTGGTCGTTGAAGCCGCGCAGGCAGTCCACGTGCAGCGTGATGCGCGCGCCCTGCGCAAAGCTCTGCAGACAGTGCGGGATCATCTCGCAGCTGAGGTCGCCAATCTTTTCGCGCTTGAGGCCGAGATCGATCACCGCGTAGGGCCGGTTGGAGATGTCGACGACGGCGCGCGACAGCGCCTCGTCGAGGGGCGCGTAGGCCGAGCCGAAGCGGGCGATGCCGGCGGCGCTGCCCAGGGCCTTGTTGAAGGCGTAGCCGAGGGCAATGCAGACGTCCTCGGCCGTGTGGTGGTCGTCGACTGCAACGACTCGTTAGAGACACATATAAGATAGATGCCGTTGTGTTATTTGGGTGTTGTCTTTGCAGGACGACGTACTGTGCAAATCACCCTTGCAGGTAATCACGAGCGACCAGCCGGCGTGCTTGGACAGGGCGTGCAGCATGTGGTCCAGAAAGCCGATGCCTGTCTGCAGCAGGATGGTCTGCGACTTGCTGGTCTGCGCGGCATGGCCGCCGCCGCCGCCGCTGCCCTCGACCAGCTTGAGCACCCGCTCGTCCGTGTCCGGCGGAAAGGCGCCGCCGTCGAGGTTGAGGGCGAGCTGGATCGACGTCTCGTTGGTGTCGCGCGCGAGGGCCGCCCACCGGGGGGCAGACGATGTTGACGAGGCCATTGTAACGTGTGCGGTGCTGCGGCGTGTGCACGATGTGTCAATGGGAGAGTGTGCGGTGCGAATCGTGGAAACGTCAAGATGGGCGTCGAAGCGGTTCTCGTCTGCGTCGCCCGTTGCCGTTCTTGCGCCGTTTTCCAAGCGCACTTTTAGCGGGCGAGTCACAGCGCTGTCATTTGCCATGCCGTGGCCACGCTTTTCAGCTTTCATGGCGCCCGCCAGGGCGATCCTGGCCTGTATTTACACCCTTTGCGCTAGCCAATAGGCATGTTCAGCCGCTAAAGAAGGACCCACTGAATTTTTCCAGGCCTCGTTCAACTTTTTTCTTATCGATAACGCTCCGGCCTCTCTCACCTGCGAAATTTCTCTGCAGATTCTGCCGCCTACACCCTCATTTCCAGCCATTTCGACTTTCGACCACGAGAGCAACAAACTACCGCAACAACTGGACGACGACAACAACAACGACGACGACGACGACATTGTCAAATCTCCACAGTTCCGTCACAATGGCGCCCACGCGGACAATAAAAAACAAGCATGCGACCAACAAGTCCGGCATCAAGAACAGCAAGTCGTCCAAGTCGGGCGGCGGCCGCAGCTCGGGCGCCGAGGGCGTCGTCAAGACCAAGCGCGACAAGGGCAAGATCCCGGCCTCGCAGCTCAACAGCGGCCGCTCCAAGATGCTCGAGCTGCTGCAGCGCCGGCGCAAGACCCGCACGTACTCCGAGAAGGAGCTCGACATTCCCAAGCTGAACACCATCACGCCGGTCGGCGTCCAGAAGCCCAAGGGCAAGAAGAAGGGCAAGGTGTTTGTCGATGACAAGGTGTGTTGCATCCTCCCCTGGCATGCCACCATTTTTCTGTGGGATTCTGTGAACTGACCCCTCCCCCTTCCCCAGGAGAGCATGACTACCATCCTGGCCATGGTGCAGGCGGAAAAGGACGGCCAGATCGAGTCGAAAATCATGAAGTCGCGGCAGATGGAGGAGATCCGCCAGGCACGTCTCGCCGAGGCCGAGAAGAAGGAGTCGGATCGGCAGGCCAAGCTGGACGAGAAGAAGCAATCGCTGCGCAAGAAGCGGAAGCGGCCGGGCAAGGAGGGCAGCGGCGGCGACGACGAGAGTGTCGGCCACCTGGCTTCGGCCGGCACCAAGGCCGGCAAGCCCAAGAAGAAGCGCGTGTCCTTTGCTGGCGCCGCCTCGGAATGAGCGGCCCTATCTGGCCGGGGACATGGCCGACGGTGTCCTTTTTCCTCCTCGATTACGCCCTGATGATCTGACGATCCCCGGACCCGACACCAAACATGAAGCGCCGCGCCGAATCACCGACATCCAGCGGCGCACAACCAGCGACAGTGCCTTGGACAGACCAATTTGCAAGTTGGGACACACGCGAAACCCACGTTCAGCCATTCCGTGTTCATACTCGCAAGTTGCGGGCTGCTCGCATAGCAGGCGAGATCAGACTGCATTCTTTCACTAGCATCCAAATGCGTATGCAGCATACAACAAGCAGAACTGCACCCTCTTCAGCCACACAGGCCTCCAGCCGTGGTCAAGAAGCCCTTCCCTCAAATTCACCGTGTATATAGATACCCAGTAATTCTAGCTTTCATAGCAGTCTATCAGTGTATATTGTCTACTCCAAACGCACGCCTTGTCGTGTGTATCTATCGTCGCTATAGTGAAATGCAATGCAAGTGTACGTTTACATGCAGCGGGAGTATATAGGAGACATCACTCCTTGTCCAGATTTATCTGCATCCTCCGACGCAGAGGCTCAAAGCTGACACCCTTGCGCTGCCTGGCATTGACATCCAGCAGATCGCGCGGGATGGCGGCGAGGTCGACGTTCTTGGCCATAGTATGCAGGAACTGGGTGACCGGCTTCGCGTGCCAGCGTCCGCCGCCCGGCTCGAACCAGGAAAGGTGGCCGCCGAGGGACGTCGTGCAGAGGACGGTATAGGGATTGTGTCTGAACTCGCCGTACGGAATGGCCTCTTCGACGGCGATCTAAGGGCGGTTAGCACGACCATGGCGATAGGCGCAGTTCCACAGATCAACGGCTTTGCCCCGGTATGACGACGTACTGGATCATCCTTGGCCTGGAGGGCCAGGAAAGGAATGCGAATGTTGAGCAACGAATCGCATGATGAGGCATCGCGGTAGTAGGCTTCTTCAGTCGGATAGCCCCACGTTGGGCATCTGTGGAGAGAAAGGGAAAAGGAGCAGTTAGCACCGCACACCACGGCAAACATCCAGTCTTTGGTCGACCGCCAGTACAGGGGATAAATCGTTGTGAACGTACTGCACTTCACGGTCAAATTCGTAGAGCGTCGTAACCTTGTTGATGCGGTCCAAGTCGAGGTCCGTGTGCTTGAGGATCGCGTCGCGGTGCAGATTAATCAGCTTCTTCATGTTGCCTGCACAGATGTCAGCCTTCTTTTCAACGCCATTCGCAGTGTCTCCGACGGTCACACTTGCAACGTCACCACTGCTGCTGCTACATGCCATCCGCTACCGCCACTTACTGCCCATAACCGTCTCGTAGACGTGGCGACCCATGAACGAGTGCTGCAGGAACTTGTTGGACACCTGCAGATCAAACGGGTTGCCGACCACCACCGCCGCCTGCAGCGGACACGCCGCGCCCTCCTCGCCGACGTAGTTGGTGAGGATGTTGGCGCCCAGCGAGAACCCCAGACCAAACAGCGGGCGGTTGGGAAACGTCTTCCGCGCCCACAGCGCCACCTGCCGCACGTCCCACGTCGCCCGCGCGTTGAACAGCACGCCGCTCGTGATGCTGCTGCCCGCACAGCCGCGCGCGTTCACCACGGCAATCTCCCACGGCAGGTCGTCGGCGTCGAGGAGCGGCGCCAGGCAGTGTCGCAGATACACCTCGTGCGAGCCGCCCGACAGCCCGTGCAGCACCAGCAGCATGGGCCGCGTGTCGTCGGAGGCCATGCCGGCAAAGGCGGCGTCGTCGGCAAAGTACGACGTGCGCGGCGGCAGGGCAGCGTCTCGCTCGAGATGCTCGTCGGCATACGGCGGCACGGCAAAATCGACGGCAAAGGTGCCCGTGTACAGCGCGTGGTCGGCGTTGAAGATGCGGCGCTTGTAGTGGATGGCGGGCGCTCTCTTCGCCACGGCCGTCCACATGGTCTGCAGGTGGCCGTTGAAGAGCAGCGGGTTGAGCTGGCAGGCCGGCGTGCTGTCGCGGCAGATCTGGGCCAAGTCCGTGGTGGCTTGTGCTGCGGTGCCATTGCTGCTGCCTTCGGCCGGGCTCGCTCCCGCTCCTGCCTTTAACGGCAGCTGTAGCGGTGAGGCTGCATGGGTGAACTCGACGCTGGCACGGCCGAACCACTCCATGACGAAACGACGAGACGAGAATCGGGGGTGAGAGTGAGACAGTCTAGACGTAGGACGTCGAAGTAGTTTGTAAACGGGCCGCTGGAAGCAGAGTAAACAAGCAAATTGTCACCAGATGATGCAGTGCAAGCCACCGCGATGGATAAAGCAAATTGTCGACAGAAGAGACAGCTCCAGGCCGTTCTTTTTTTTCCGGTATTTCTCGTGTCCGTCTATTTTTCTCCTTGAGCTCCATTCCAACGTGGCAAACCTCGCCGTTGTGGGACGACCGCGGATGTCCAAAGGGACCGACTCCGTGGTGAGTGCAACTGAGCCTCGGCACACTTGGTAGCGAATAGCTCCTATCAATCAGTTAGTGGCCTGTACGCTAGACGCTGTAGGCAGTGTTGCAGTATTCCGTGTTGCAGCGCCTGTCGCAGCCCGTCACACTGCACTAAAGTTTAATCCGATCTGCCAGGTCCCGCGCCTGCCCCACCCAAAATGCAAAATCGCTCGAAGACCCATTTTTGTCGAGGTCCTCCAACGTCAAAAATGACCTTAGTCATCCCGCGCCACATTCTGCCCAGCCACAGCGCATTGGTCGCGCCTGTGACCCCTGTTCCTTCTGATTCTGGCGCAGCACCGCCTAGAGAATAGCCCAAAGGCTCCTTCCCCCGGGTGGAGTCCTCCCCCCCGTCCGTCCCATCGTCCATTCCCAGTCCGGGCGCCTAAACAAGACACAACCACCAAACACACACACGACCTCCGTCGTCCCTCGTCTCCCCTGTCCGCGACACAACCCCGAGCGCATCCGCTTTCTCTTGTCATTCAATCCGCTCGCTTTGCGCAGACACCGTGTTCCTCGCCCTCGCGCACGGTCGCGCCGCAGTGCCTCGTCCTCTGCAGCCACCTGGCCGCCTTCGCCCATATCACAATATCACACTATCATCACCACCTCCACCCCCTCCACCACCCCATCACCACGTCCCCTTGCCACGCGCCCGGCTCGTCATCGACAGGACCCTGCGGACATCGATTGCCGCCGTCAATTGCCATTGCAGCTGTGCGCGCATCCCGTCGGGCCAGCCTCCGATCCTGATCGCGTCTCCTCTGCGCGTCTACTTTGCGCGTCGAATCTGCGCGTCCAACTTTTGCGCAGCACGACTGCGTCTTCCTGCACACCCGCCCTCCTTTGTTCTCCTCGACCGCCGTCCTCTCTATATGCAACGACCATGAGCGGCTCACTGCCCCCCGGGCAGCAGGCCTACGGCGGCCAGCACATGGTTCCCGGCGCTGTCCCCATGGGCTACTCGCTCAACGGCCCGCAAATGGCAACGAATCTGGGCAGTCCGATGGGCATGGCCAACGGCGGCGGCCTCGGCAACGGCGGTCTCGGAAGCCCCATGAGTGGGCTCGGTGGCGTCAATGGCGTTAGCGGAGTGAACGGCATGGCCGGTCTGGGCAGCCTGAACGGCATGGGCGGCCTCGGCGGCGCGGGCCAATATCAGAATCAGAATCAGAACCAGCACCAGCCGCACCAGCCGCACCAGCAACACCAGCAGCACCAGCAGCATCAGCAAGCACGCCCGCTGCCATCGCCGCAGTTCTACAACCAGGGCCTGCCGCATCCGTCACAGTACTCGAGTCCCAACCTGCTGCACTCGCCGCTCGGCCAGCTGCCGCAGCAGCATCACCACCACCAACCCCACCAACCGCACCAACAACAACAACAACAACAACAACAACAACAACAACAACATCAGCAGCCGCAGCACCAGCGCTTCCAGCCGTCGCCCCAACAGAACCACATGCAGTTCCCCGTCCCCGTCCAGCGCACGCCCTCCATGACTTCGAGCAACGGCGGCTCGTTTTCCTTCCCGCACAATGGCATGTCGGTCTCACCGAACCTGTCCGCGCCCATGTCCATCCCGGTGCCTGCGACCATGCCGTCCCCGACCGCCAACCAACTGGCGAGCCCGCTGCAGTTCCTCCCACAACAACTGCCGCAACTGGGCCAGCAGCCGCCGCCGCAGCAGCAGCAGCACCAGTCACCTCGCTATACCACCCAGCCGCAGTCGGTGCCGACCATGCAGCTGCAAATGCCCATGTTCACGGGCGCGTCGCCAGGACAGCAGTCACAACACCTGCCAAAGCAACGGCAGCAATCGCAGCCCCACCAGCAGCCGCCGCCCAAACAACCAAATTCACAACCTTTGTCACAACCTTTGTCACAACCACTGTCACAATCCATCTCACAACCCTCCATGCCACACTTTTCTCCACTCCCGCAACACATCCAGCCGTCACAGCTGCTCCAGCACCAGCCGCTCCAGTCGCCACAGATGCACCAGGTGCCGCACGCGCACAACCAACTCCAGCAGCAGCTCCAACGACCGCAGCCGTCGCCACGGCAGCAGCACACGCCGAAACCGACGAAGCCGCCCAAGGCACCGAAACCGCCAAAGCCGTCCCAGCAGGCCAAGAAGCCCATCTCGCTGCCCGACCCGTCGTCCGAGCCGATGCACACCACTCTGCCGCCACCGCCAGCAGCCGCATCGTCTGCACAGCCGCAGCGGAAACAGTCCTCCATCACACCGTCGCCCATGCCGAGTCCATTGCCGACAAATAGCCCCCGCGTGTCGCCCAAGGGTGCCGTACAGAAACCGCCCAAGTCGTCGGCTGCGGCTGTTGCTACAGCTGGTGCTGGCAAAGCGGCGAGTATTGCCGGTGGGAAGGCCGGTGCAGGAGTCAAGGCGCCACGCAAGTCGAGTGTCAGTGGTGTGGGACCTACCATGGCCAGCGTGAAGCCGACTGCCAAGCGGACGCCGGGCGAGGCAGCCGCGCTACTCGTGTGCGTGGCCGACGAGTGCCTGGCCAAGGCGCAAGCTGCGGCGCCTGCACTGGCCAAGTCTCGAAACGAGGCCCGCCTTCGAGAGTACTACAAACTGCTGGCGACCGGTCTGGGCTGCCTGGACACGGCCGTCCGCACCTTCAAGTTCCCGCCGCGCATCGAGGTCAAGATCAAGATTCGGTACGCGTCCATTCTCAGCACCGAGACGGAGAATCTGATGGAGGCCGAGACGGCGCTGCAGAGCGCCATTGCGACCTGCGAGAAGCATCGCCTGGCCGACCTCAAGATCTACGTGCAGTTCCTCTTCATGAAGGTGCTCTTCCGCCGGAAGCCCAAGGCCGCCCTCATCTCGATCCAGACGCACATTGCCGACTGCTCCGACCGCCGCCAGACCTACTGGACCTACGCCTTCCGCTTTCTCAAGGCATCCTTCTACTTGCAGAGCGGCAGCCCGGCCGATACCCACGCCCTCGAGAACCTCCACGACATTGCAGTTCTGGCCGAGCAGCGGGGCGACCACGCCGTCTACGTGCTCGCTTCGCTGCTCCAGGCCCTGTCCCTCTTCCGCACCACCGAACCCGACGTCGTCGAGCGTGTCCAGACCTGCATCGCCGCCGCCTCCAAGTACCAGCTCGACGCGTCTGTGCGCATTCCGCAGCTCGAGGTGCTGTGGCTGTTGTTGGACCTGACGTGCAGTCTCTACCAAAAGGAAAAGGCCCTGACCGACAAGCTCAACAACCTGCAGACACGGCTCGAGGAGCTGAAGGAGTCGCCACAGTGGACGTCCGATGCCAGCGAGCTGCTGCTGCCCCTGCACAAAGACACGCCGAATGCTCACACCATCAGCGCCGACACGAGCGCCGTGCTGCAGCCGGGCGAACCGAACGACTTTTTGGTGCTGACCAGTTTTAGTAAAGTGAAGGCATTCGTCTTGGGGTGAGTCCGCAACGGCACTGTGCTTTTGCTTCCCGCTACGTTTATACACGACGACAACTAACCTTTTTCTAGATTCGCATACTCTGGCTTGACACTCTCACCAAAGCAGCAGACCAGCGATCGGAAGAGCATGGACTACTGGACGGAAGCGCTGAAGATGCTGTCACAAAGTGAGTGTACCACTCTTGTCCTCTGTTCTCTTCTTACAGTGACCACCTCTAACCGTCTCTCTAGGCGCCTCGAGCAAACCATCTGCACCCGTCTTCTTGCACGAGGCCATTGACGAGTCCCGCTGGCGCGCCAACACATCGTCGTACGTGCTGGTCCTGATGGGCCTCCATGCAGCCACGCACTGCGATTGGACCAAGGTCCAGGACTGCATCAAGAAGCTCGAGACGCCCACGGCCGAAGCGAACGACGGGCCGCTCGACGTCCTGGCGCTCTACCTCAAGGGTGTCTTGAAGCAGGGCCAGGGCGAGCTCAACGACGCGCTGCATCTCTTTGAGGATGCACGGCTGGTTCTGCCGGACGTGACGGACGGATCGCCGTCCAACAATCTCTCGAGTGCCGGCCCGGCCGCCGCCGCGGCTGCTGCCGCGTCCGCTGCCGCGGCCGACGAGGGCCACATGCGCCAAGAAGTCCAGCTGTTGGCGGCCATGAACCGCCTCCTGATCATGCAGCTGCACCGCCTGCGCGATGAAGGCAAGATCAACATGCTCGTCGAGCAGCTCAAGCAGACGTGCGTCGGCCACCCGAACCCGGAAATCAAGACGGCGTACTCCCTGGTCATGGCCGCCATCACGACGGAGCCGCCACTGTCCATGCACGACGTCAAGTCGCACATCCAGCAGGGGCTCAACGGCTCCACCGTCAGCGGCAACGCCCAGTGCCTCAACATTGCGCTCAACACCATGCGCTACCGCCTCTTTGAGGGGGTCGTCGGCGAGCAGGCCCTCAAGAGCGCCAAGGCCGGGTCGACCCAGGCGAAAAAGAGCGGCAACATTCTGTGGATGAGCGTCGCGGACGGCATGCTGGCGGACACGTACGAGGTGCAGGGGCAGACGGCGCAGGCCCAGCTGGCGCGCCAGGCGGGCGTGCAGTACACCAACGAGTCGTGGGAGCGGACGCAAATATAGGCGTGAAGCGTGAAGCGTGAAGCGTGAAGCGTGACCGGCGCGTGTGTGTGCAACGACCTGAGAGATTGCTTGTTCTTGTTCTTGTTCTTATTGTTTTAAAAAAATTTCCGGGACGGGCAATGCCTTCAACGTTTGGCTCGATAGGCAGAAGCGAGGCGACGGAAGTCATGATTACGAGGCGCAAATTATTATACACACACATTTTTTTTTTTCGGGAGAGGACAAAAGAAAAGACGCCAGGCGAAAGCAAGAACCAGCCGGAGAGACGACAAAGCGAGAGGAGACGCATGATACCACGAGAGGTAGATGGGCGTGGGATCTGTATATTTTATTCGCGGGCTACTTCGGTTTTTGGGCCTTTAGTTTTGATTTTGTCGAATACCATCGTTTTCTTTCATCCATGCTCCAATCTTGCCCGATTATATTTTCGTTTCTTTACGAATATGGCTTTCTTCTGTTCTATTTGCTCATGAAAATGTTTTCTTTTCTTTCGTTTAGGACGAATTTCAGACAAAAAGTAAAGAAAGTCGTTGGACGCCATCATATCGTTATATTTGCAACTGGATAGAACCCAATGGAAAAAACCCAAAATAAAAAAAAATAAAATAAATAAAATAAAATGATACTTCTCAACATACAGCGTTGCACTTTGTACTGTGTTAATTATATCGTAAGTTAAATTTACGTCGTAAGAAGTGAACGAGGTTCGTCACTAGCGCCGTAGCTATTCCTTACTTTATATAACCACTTAAGATCGTCCTTTCTTTAACGGACCAGTGGCGCAATGGTAACGCGTCGGATTCCAGTAAAATGGTGCTTCCCGAAGATTGTCCGTTCAATTCGGGCCTGGTTCAAAATATGTTCTTTTTTGGCCTTTCGACTTTGTTTTATATTTTTATTTACGCGTTCATGAGAGTTACATTTTTACTCCTTCTTCTTCTTCTTCTTCTTTTCTACCTTTTTTTTTTTTTTATCTTCTTCTTGTATTCGCAACAACTTTCGTACCTATTCACTTCATTCTCTGACCATCCCGCAACGTCCACGTCAGTGCCTGAAACAAAAGACAAATGAAAACCCTGGAACACTGCAACCTTGGAACCCTGTCCATGATTCTTGTGACAGCTATGCGGTCGTAATGGACAACGCACACTGGAGCATTCCCGGCGTCCCCCGAGTTTATGCTCCTTCTCGGGGGCACACCTAATCTGGTCTTGTGCCTCGTCGCACCCAATTGTGGCGGATGCGCCCTATAAGCACGCTGTGAAGCAATGGAGAGGTCGCCGAAAGCTGTTGGCCATAGCTTCGTGGTATGTCGTAGGTCTTACTTCCTGCTGCACATGGCGTTGTCGGTGGCGCCTTTGATACACCTTCCGTTTAGGTCTGGCGCGGAAGCCAAGAGCCGCGGGAGAGCGCCAAAGGCCCCATTGTTGCGCCCTAAAGCGCCCTAAAGCGCCCTAGAGGCTGCTGACTCTGGGGTATTACAGGGGACCCTCCTTCGCTCTACTCTTCGAACATGATAACGACGGTGACACTCTGCGCGCCTCACATGCTCACATGTCCTCTTTCAACCGACGGTGAACCGGCTGGACTGCAGGTCTCCGTAACGTCGTCCGAACCCTTCTTTCTGCCATCTTGATCTGTTGTCGCGTGCCATTTGTCGACGCCCTTGTCCTCTTCCTCCTGATCATGAAGCCTTGAACACGCAGTAGTCGAGATCCCCGACACAGAGGCTGCGTCCACTTACTGGTCTTCGAACCGTCTCCCGCATGCCGTCGCGTTATTGTCTGCCAGCAGCGTTCGCCCTGATTTACCCGGCGCCCACGTCCTCAGCATATACGTTGACGGGCGTCTACTGCTATTCATCTCACTTGCCTCCTTCCTGATTAATCTCGGCAGGGCGCTCTTGCTGGAACGTTGTGTCTCATACTCCGCACAAGGCAGCAGCGATCGACCTGCAACGGCTCTTGTTCTTCCTTCGCCGATCACAATAGCGGCCAAATCTACATCCTGCAACTCTCCTTTGCCAACTCGTTGTACACACGATACACAACGGCGAGATGACATCCGACACGCCACACGGCGCCGGCGTCGGCCACAGCCGCGTCCAGAGCGACTCGCCGCTGTTGGGCGGCAGCCCTGCTGCAACACCTGTCGCTTCAGCAGGATTCCGTGCCCGCATCGGCTTGGCCGGCGTGGCGCGTCGGACCCTCGGCATCAGCATGCTCATGGTCACTGTTTTTCTCTGGACTGCCTCCAACTTTTTGGCAAGCGTACGTCTTCTGTTGTCTGGCGTCGGCTTGTCGTCCCTGCGCTAGGATCGCGTTCCTGCTGACAAAACCCCGCTGCAGTTCATCTTCTCCGACAATACATATAGCAAGCCGTTCTTCATGGTCTACCTCAACACGTCCGTCTTTGCCCTCTCGCTCATCCCCATGGGCCTCTCCTTTTTGCGGACACACGGCGCCCGCCACACGAGACGCGCTCTCTACAATCTGTTGGCCGAGCTGCGGCAGGACGTGCGCGACCAGGCGTCGTCTCTAGCCCGGCGGGGCTGGACGTCCGGGCGCCGAAGGGAGGAGGATGACGCCGCGAACAAGCTGCTCGAGGACGGCGAGGGCGTCGACGGCAGCGTGCGCCGACGGCACCGGGGCGCGTCCAATGCGGGCCTGCTCCGTGGCGAGGGCGAGGGCGAAGGCGAGGGCGAGGGCGGCCACGGCAGCGGCTGTGAGCACGACTCCGACTCCGACGTCGAGGCCGCGGTGGGTGCGGAACCGGAGGCCCCGCCACCGGGCATGACCGCCAGCATGATTCTGGCCGCCGGCGGCCGCTACGACAAGCTGACCGTCCGCCAGACCACCTGGCTCAGCCTCGAGTTCAGCATGCTGTGGTTCTCCGCCAACTACCTCGCCGTCGCCTGCCTCGAGCACACGAGCGTCGCCAGCGCCACCATCTTCACCTCCCTCAGCAGCATGTTCACGCTGCTCTTTTGCGCCGTCTCAGGCGTCGAGGGCTTCACGCTGCGCAAGCTCGTTGGCGTCGTCGCGTCCGTCGTCGGCATCGCGCTCGTGTCGTCCATTGATCTGTCGGGCAAGAGCGACGAGAACCGCGGCCAGTTCCCGCACAAGTCGCCCGCCGAGATCGCCGCGGGCGACGCCATGGCCCTGCTGAGCGCCGTCGTCTACGGCGCCTACGTGACCGTCATGAAGCAGCGCGTCGGCCACGAAGACCGCGTCAGCATGCCGCTCTTTTTCGGCTTTGTGGGCCTGTTCAATGTCGTGCTGCTGTGGCCCGGCTTCGTCCTACTGCATCTGACCGGCGTCGAGCCGTTCGAGCCGCCTCCGACCAACCAGGTCTGGGCCATCATCCTGCTCAACTCGCTGTCGTCCTTTGCCAGCGACCTGTCCTGGGCATACGCCATGCTGCTGACGACGCCGCTCGTCGTGACGGTCGGCCTGTCGCTGACCATCCCGCTGTCCCTGGTTGGCGAGATGATCCAGTACAGCAAGTACTCGAGCGGCCTCTACTGGGTGGGCGCCCTCGTTGTCGTGCTCTCCTTTTTGTTTGTCAACCACGAGAGCCACGAGCCAGACGAGACCCTTCTCGAGGAGGATCCAGCCACACGTTAAGTCGACGGCCTCACGTTGATTTATTTCTGATACGATTTACTTTTTTGTTTTTGTTTCTATTCTTCAGTTTCTTCAAGACTTGGACATTGCGGGCGTTCTTTTGGATGTTTTCGCCTTTTTTATTTTCGATACTCATGATAGCCATAGATATCTTGCGTTTGATGAATTTCAAAGCTTTATAAAAGTTGATCTACCATTGTATGGACGGCATGCTATATATGCTAAAAACAAATGCGCGCTCAACCATGCGCGGAAGCCGCTATGATGCAATGAATACGAACGGACATGTGGATGGGGAATATAAAATGCAACCGTATGAAATGGTAACGAGGGCGGAAAACAAAATGCCGGAAGCCGCGATCCGTTTTGCCTGGGAACCGAATAATAAAAACGGCTTCCATATGAGGAACCAAAACGCCAGAGACACAACACAAAAACGGTATAACCAAACGACAAGAAAAGAGAAAAAACGAAACAGGAAAAGCAGTGGCCAATCACTCTTCCTCGCACCATTCGTCCACATCGTCCTCCCAGTTCTCCCCCATGTCGGCCCAGCTTGACGCCCACCGGCGGCCCTCACCCTCGCCGCCACTGCGGAGAGCCGCCGCCTTCTCCTGGTCCTCGCGCCAGCAGCGAATGGCATGGTCGTCACCGACCGAGACGAGACTGCCGTCGTGTGTCCAGCACACGGCGCCGACCTCCTTGTTTTCATGGCCACGTACCAAGGCGGTGCCGTTGCGCACAATCGGAATCGTGTCGACGAGCCGGCCCGGCACACTGGACATGCTGTTGGTGCGGAAAAGGCCACCAGGTCGTCGGGGCGGGCCTGGCATGCTGGTGGTGGCTGAGGCGGCAGCAGCACCACCCCCATTGTTGTTGGCATCGCCGTCCGCCGCCACAGGACGCGGCAGCGAGCTTGCTCTGGAAAAGGGCGGCGACGTGAAGATCGGCGCCGGTGCGCTGTTGTCCAGACCGAAGACGGGGCCGCGGTCGTCGTACTGCTCGCCGTTGCCCAGAAAGTACCGCTCATCCGTCGGGAACAAAAGGGCACAGCCATCGCTGCTGCCCACGGCCAAGAGTTCGGGCCGGCCTTCCTTGGCAGGCCGCACGGCCGTCTTGACGTAAAACGACGTGGCGTGGAACTTGTCGTGTCGGAAACCGTAGAGCGGCCCGAGGCCCTCTTGCACGATGCCATTTCGGCGCCTGGGATGGTCGTTGCCCTTGGACGAGAGCTCGGGTGCGGAGCCCAGAACAAGATGCGAGGTCGAGTAGGCGTAGACCGTATTGTCTTTGCAGAGGCCGTACAGCCGAGCACCGTCGGTGCTCAGACTCATAGAGGACATGCCAAACGGCCGCCACTGCGAGTGGCTCTCCGGCGGCGCGGTAGCCGAGATCGGGTTGCTCGCTTTTTGCCGCGACGTGTGCACGCTGCGGATGTCCCAGAGCTTGATGGACGCATCGGCCTCGCAGGCTGACAGAAGTAGGTGCTCTTTGCCCGCTGGCAGGAACTGGATGGCGGTCACAGACACCTCGCCGACGCGGCCAGGCTCCTCCCACCGGGTCGTGACATCGGCTGCCACGGCGGCCTGCATGGCCTTGCGCATCTGGCGTGTCGGGCGTGTCGTCCGCGCATGGGCATCAAAGATGCTGTTGACCACACAGCCCTGGCTGATCTTCTTCGGCAGGCTGAACTGAAGACCGTGTGCTCGTTCTTCGACTGCAAATTCCTGCACCGGGCCGCCTCTGCAGCGCAGATCCCAGATCTTGACGCTGCCATCCCGGCCCGATGTTGCCAGGACGTTACCCTCGCCTCGGCCCGGCTGGAAGCGCACCTGCTTGAGCGAGGCCGTGTGGTGGTCGAGGATGGAGATGGGCGTCTGTGTCATCATATCAATGACCTTGCCGGTTTGATCGCCCGATGCAGTGGCTAGGAGATAGTCGTCACCCGAAAATGCAAGATCGATGACTGCGTTGCCGTGTGCTGGGAAGGATATGTAGATGTCGCCAAAACTGGTGGATTCCTTGCCGTAGTTTTCCGCGCTGGTGTCGAGAAGCCGAACTCTTCCTTCCTCGTCGCCGACTGCAACAAGTCCATTCGCTAGAGGGTATGTTAGTCACCTGAAAGAGAGAGAGGAGAACGCTGAGAATCAAATAAGAGAGGCTCATACTGTTGCAAGCTGCAGCACAGAATGGAATGCACCGGCCGTTCGGGACATCGTTGCTGGAACAATAGTGAAGGTCGTCGTGAGAGCTATAGAAGCTGGCAGTCTCAACTCTCCAGTCTAAAATACCATGTTAGTATACGCCTACTTGCTAACAACGCAGCAAAATATATACTCATAGACAGCGTACCTGCCACAGGCCGGGGAAGATGGTGGTTGCCAGCCCCGGATGGCATTCCATACTCCCGCTGGAGAAGCTGGCCAGCAAAGCCACGTCCAGACAGTGGCATCGTCCTCTTGAAAGACGGTCCAGAGAACGGCAGATCCGGCTCGCCGTCGTCAGACATGCTGAACTCGTCCTCGTCACATCCCGACTCGGGCTCGTCGACAAGGGCGGGCAGCGGTGACGAAGCCAGAGGGCTCAGCAGCATGGAAGCCACGGCTGTGTGCGATACGGGCTCTGGCGTGGCGGCATCGTGAAACACAGACGCGGATCGAAGAGGCGACGTCTCGGGCGTTTGATGGCCCGTCTTGCGTCTTTTCGTTGTGCGAGGCAGGGGACTAGCCTCATCGACACAGCGATTGCTCTTGTCGCGGGCTGCCAGCGGGCTCGAACCAAAGTGCAGTGGGCTGCTGGACGGATCCAGGTTCCGGTTCAGAGACCGGGCGGTGAGATCTCGGAGCGCCCGTCGAGCGGCACTGGGATCGGCTGACACGCGAGACCGAGGGGTGAAGAAGCGGCGGAACTTGCGAGGGGTGATGGACGGCTGGCGGCGTTCTTTCCCACTTGCATCGGCAAAGGACGGGGCCGCCAGCCGGGGTGGCGAGGACATCAGCGCGGCATCATCGCGAGATGTCAGGACAGGGTCGATAGCAGACGGAGATTTGTTTTCTGCCATGATCCTGCCCTGCCACAGCAGCACCACGTTGCATAAAGCTGAGGATGGAGGTAGCTGAGCACGGTCAGGGTATAGAAGTAGTCGGCAAGGTGAGAGTCTGGGGAGGCAGATGAGGATACACGATTGAGATAATGAGGTCAAGATGAAGAAAGGTTGAAGAACGAAAGATGCAGAATGGACGAAGCCGAAGAATGCAAGAAAAAGCAAGGGCGACTGGCCTGGAGCACGGCGAGCTTTCCAATTAACGCGGCCGACGCTTGGCCACCGCGGAAAGTCGTGTGGCGGGGAAGGCACGACCAGGCATGGCGCCTATGGGGCGAAGGTGGTTCTGGCAGGGAAGGAACGCGATGGACACGCGCTCACTTTACGATGTCGCGAGCACTTACAGCGTGAGCCAATGAGAAGGCGCCATTTTGACCAAGCTCCTGCCTTTTGCGGGTCGCCGCCATCGCAAGGCGTCTCCGGCCAGGGCGCTGTACTGCATGCAATCTACGATTCTGGAAAGGGAGACAAGCCCAGTGACGGCTGAAAAGAGGGAGGGCGGACAATTCCCTGCCAAAGAGCGAAAGGGCGACAAAGCAGCTCGTCGAGCGTCGAGTCAACAAGCTTAGTCATTTTCTAGGTAGCGGTCCATCGCGATTTCCCGAAACGCTGTTTGGTTTGGGCAAGCACAGTGGCACCGCGTTGCCCCACTTTTATTTCTCGCCCGCGTTTATTGGCGGTGAGCCGATAAGATAAAAAAAAAAAACTGGCAGAAGGTGCGGGAGCAAATTTTAGGTGCAACGGCCTGAAATCTAATAGCGAAAAAATAGAGGCATCACCAAGCGACAAAAGTCGGTCTTTTCACAACGACCAACGAGGTGCATTCCCACGCCCTCGCACCGACGATCACATACGAAAGCCGATACACTATATAGCGACATCCGAAGCGACTCTTCTTATCGACATATCTCACACAGCCATTCGTCGGCACTCTCGCTCCGCCCGCGGCCGCCGTCAAGATGGTTGAGAAGAAGCATGGCAAGGGCCGTCTGGACAAGTGGTACAAGCTGGCCAAGGAGAAGGGCTACCGAGCCCGTGCCGCCTTCAAGCTGATTCAGCTCAACAAGAAATATGGCTTCCTCGAGAACAGCAAGGTCGTCCTCGATCTGTGCGCTGCGCCAGGTGTATGTTTCGTCTATGCCCTGTTTGTATCATGTGCATTTGCGTTTTCTGTTTGCCTGCTAACAAAGTAGTCCTGGTGTCAAGTGGCCGTCGAGACCATGCCTGCCAACGGCATCATCATCGGTGTCGATCTGTCGCCCATCAAGCCGATCCCCAAGGTCATCACCTTCCAGAGCGACATCACGACCGAAAAGTGCCGCGCAACGATCCGGCAGCACCTCAAGAACTGGAAAGCCGACACAGTCCTCCACGACGGCGCCCCCAATGTCGGCACGGCCTGGATTCAGGACTCGTTCAACCAGTCCGAGCTGGTGCTGCAGTCGATGAAGCTGGCGACGGAGTTTCTGGTCGAGGGCGGCACCTTTGTCACCAAGGTCTTCCGCTCCAAGGACTACAACTCGCTGCTGTGGGTCTTCAACCAGCTGTTTGCCAAGGTCGAGGCCACCAAGCCGCCGTCGTCGCGCAACGTGTCGGCCGAGATTTTCGTCGTGTGCCGCGGCTTCAAGGCGCCCAAGCGCATCGACCCGCGCTTCCTCGACCCCAAGGCCGTCTTTGCCGAGCTGGCCGACCCGACGCCCAACAACGAGGCGCGCGTGTTCAACCCCGAGGTCAAGAAGCGCAAACGCGACGGCTACGAGGAGGGCAACTACACGCTGTACAAGGAGATGCCGGCGAGCGAGTTCATCCAGACAACGGACCCCATTGCCGTGCTGGGCCAGTACAACACCCTGACGTTTGACCAGCCCAAGAACGGCGACGTGGCGCTGGCCGCGCTGGCCAAAATGGTCGAGACGACGGACGAGATCCGGCGGCTGTGCACGGATCTGCGCGTGCTGAGCCGCCGGGACTTTAAGATGCTGCTCAGCTGGCGTCTGCGGGTGCGCGAGCGGTTTGGATTCCCGACGAAGAAGACGGCCGCCAAGCCGCTGTCGGAAGAGACCGCGGCCGTTGACGACATGGACGAGGAGACCAAGATCGAGAAGGACCTGCAGGAGATGCGGGACCGCGCCAACTCCAAGACGAAGCGCAAGAAGCGGCGCGACAACGAGCAGAAGCAAAAGGAGATTGTGCGCATGCAGCTCAACATGACGGCGCCCATGGACATTGGCATGGAGCAGGCCGACGCCATGGGCGAGGGCGCGCTGTTCGGCCTCAAGAAGATGGACAAGACGACGGCCCTGCAGCGGATCGCGCGCGGCAGGATGGCGACGATCAACCCTGAAAAGACGGTGACCGCGGCGGAGCACGACGACAGCGACAGCGGCATCGGCTCGTCGGCAGAGACGGACGAGGACGAGGACGACGAGGACGACGAGGAGGACCGCCTCGAGCGGGAGCTGGACGGCCAGTACGACCAGTACCAGGAGCGCCGGGCCGCAGTGGACGCCAAGCACAGGGCCAAGAAGGCACGCGAGCACGGCGACGACGCCGAGTGGGAGGGTGTTTCGGCGGGCGAGAGCGACATTGAGGACAGTGACGGCGACCTCGAAGAGGACAGCAGCGACGACGACGGCGACGAGGGCGAGACCACCGCTGCGACCAAGTCGCTCCTGACGGACCTCGACAACAGCACACCCAACAAGAGCGGTCTGTCCAAACGCGCTCAGGACTTCTTCAGCCGGTCCGAGTTCACCGATATTATGGGTGACGTAAACGAGCTTGAGGAGGAGGAGGAAGAAGAAGAAGACGACGAAGACGGGGAGGAGCAGGATGGCGAGTACGAAGAGGTACAGCATGCAGAGGAGGTGGAGGAGATTGAGATTGACGAGAACGATGAGAATGAGGATGAGGATGAGGACGAGGACGACACTATGCCTACGAAACAGGAGGTCGGCTCGGACAGCGAGGACGACGGCAACTTTGAGGTGGTCAAGCGCAGGCCGGTCGGCGACGAGGACGACTGGGAGGACGAGGACAGGCGCCGTGCTGCCGCCGACGACAGCGTCGGCGTGGACATTATCACGGCCGAGATGATGACGCTCGCGCACGATCTGGCGCTGGGCCGCAAGACCAAGCACGACGTCGTCGACGACCTGTACAACCGCCGCGCGTTCCGTGACAAGGACGGCCTGCCCGACTGGTTCCTCGACGACGAGTCCAAGCACGACAAGGTGCAGCGGCCCATTACCAAAGCGGCTGCCGACGCCATCAAGGAGAAGATGCGTATGCTGAACGCGCGCCCGATCAAGAAGGTGCGCGAGGCGCAGGCGCGCAAGAAGTTCAAGGCGGCGCAGAAGCTCGAGAAGCTCAAGAAGAAGTCGGAGATGCTGCTGGCGGACGAGGGCATGACCGAAAAGGAAAAGGGCGACTCCATCAGCAAGATGCTCAGCAAGGCCGCCAAGAAGAAGCCCCATATCCCCAAGAAGGTGGTCGTGGCGCGGGGCTCCAACCGAGGCATCCAGGGCCGACCCAAGGGCGTCAAGGGCCGCTACAAGATTGTGGACCCGCGCATGAAGAAGGACACGAGAGGTCTGAAGCGTGCGGCCCAGCGGGGCAACAAGAGACGCAAGTAGATGCGGCGCGGCCGCGTTTGTATTTGCCGGGTATCTAGATTTTCTATAGCATATGTATTCGTGCATTTTTTCGGCGTTGGCATTTTGTACTCCCCCCTTTCCCCCATAGACTCAAAAAGTTGCTTCTTGTCTCCTGCTATTCTTCTTTGCTTTGGTATACCGCCTTGACGAAGGACGTCAAAGGCAACAATGGCCCTGTGAATTCCATATCGTACCTGGCGTTGTCAGCGTGTCAGCGGGTGTTGGCCACAGTCTCGCACAACCGTTCGTGGAGAGAACCATACCAGTAGTTGACGGCAACGCAGACGCCTTCGTCGGACGCGGATTGCGACACTTTGTGGTACCACATTGCCGGAAGGTAGAGCATGTCCCCTGGATGCAGCGTCACCCGCATCGGCTCAGCCAAACTGGAATATGGCGTTGGGTTGGCGCTGGGTGCGTCTGGGTCCCAGACGGCAAACGGGACACGATTGTCAGGGCCGTCAGCCTCCTCTGGAGCCAGCGTCAGCCCGCCGTCGCTCCGCGCATAACTGTACTGCGGCAGAGACTGCTCATTGACACAGGGCTGGCACAGCGGAGGCAGCAGGACAAAGTGCTTCTGGCCGAGGATCTGCACGTAGATGTTCTCGTAGTTGTCGCGGTGCATGGCCGTGACCGAGTGTGAGTTGCCAATCCACAGATTGATGGCTTCAGGCGCACGCTGCAATGCAATCCGCGCAAACGGAATGTCCTTCTGGACGTGTGCAAAGACAGAGGCATACTCATGCCTCAGATTGTCGTTTTCTACCGCATGGCGTCAACACGGCGGGCCCCCTTGTCTGGCATGTCACATGGATCGATTCGAACGGCCGGCACTCACGAGTCTGCGCATAACGGGTCTCAGCGCCTTCCGGCAGCTGGCCCTTCTCCTGCCTTACGACATAGTCGAGAAAGTCGACAAACGTCTGGTCCTCTTCCCACGGCTTGGCAAACACGGCATCACCGTCCGGGCCGGGCGTCGGTGCATCCGCGTATCTGCAGCACGGGTCAGTACAAAGATCACAGGCGGACAGGCAGGGCACAGAGGACGGACCCATTCGGCGTCACGGCCACGTTGACTGTATGGTCGGCGAGCGTTTTGCGGAGAAACGGCACAGACCAAGTCTGCGCGGCCGGCCAGGTGGATGCGCCTCCCCGGATGACAAAGGGCGTGTTCCGGGCGACGTAGCGCATAAACTCGAGCGGGCTGGGCTCGCTGCCCCCGTCGTCGAGCTCGTCGATTAGGTTTCCATTGAGCTCAAAGTAGCTGGTGATGAGCTCGGCGACTGGATCCATGACACGGCGTTGTGTTGGGCCGTCGAGCAGGCTGTCAATCAAGGCAACAACGACGGCATGCGCTTTCCCGAATGGTAGTCAAAAATGGGAGCAAGTGCGCCCGTAGTGGGGCTGGGCATCGCGCCTGCCGCAGGAGCTTGCACAGAGCATTACCTGACGAGTAATTCGTACTTCTTCCAACGGAGATCGCTCGATGGCGTCACAACATGCTTGGCTTTCCAATGTGATTTATCTGGGTGATTGAATACTTCGTACACTGCGTCAACTCAAGGCTAGACCAGATTGCTGCTGTAAAAGAGTTGCATCGAATTTCCGACTGCCTCTGGAGCACCTTCCCTGCAACTGGGAAATGCCATTCGCACTTTCCCATCGCATTGGGATAGAAAATCGATCGGGAAGGAGTGGCATGGCTCTTTCCTGTCGCGGCACTACCGTGCGTCTGACTCGATTGTTTACCCCTGAATCCCCATCCCATCGCCCGCCTTTTGGCCCATGCTGCATTCTTGGTCTGTTTCGTATTTTACAACAGCTCCTCGTCTTCACAAGTGCTCTTTGGTCCACAACGTCCAGCGACAGCCATCTCGCTTAAACCTGCCTCTGTTCAGACTAGCAGCAAGTTCGCTCTCCGACTAGCAAGTATCGTGTCGCTCGCCACCCTTGCATAAACCATTCTGCGGATGTCGCACAGCAAAGAGACGCACGCATTGGGGCCCGTGGCAAGGACGACGACGACGACAGCTGCCCAGGGGCCGCCTGAGTTTGTTGTGGATACGACTCCTGGACACACACTGGGCGGCTGTTTCACGCTCTGCCTTGGCCGTGTTTCGTTTTGAAGTGGCTTGAGTTGAGACGAGTCTGAGCCCATCCGTCACGAGCGCCGGCGACGACTGGCAGTGCTTGCTTCTCCAGCATTCGATTGACTCTTGTGAGTTGTTCTTATTTCCTTGGACTAAATCAAGCATGTAACATATTATTTGTGGATTGCTAGGTGGATATCCTGGCTTCAAGAAGCCGCGCGTTGCCGCATTTGTCTGCCAATATATGCAGCATTCCCTCCGTTTCGTGTTTCGTGGTGTCCAGGATTGGCTCTCTTAGTGGTCAGATCCATTGTCCCGTCACACCACCCTAGTGTGCTTTGACACTATCGGGTTGTACGGTGTACCATCGAAAATTACAAAACCCCATCTTCTAAACATGGTTTTCTCTGGCCGCTGCGACGACAGCTAACGGTTCCTGCATCCATCCTGCACGACTTTGATCATCCAGCAGCAGCGGACGTCGTTCGACCACCAGCGTCGAAGCTGACACGCCGAAATCCGCCAAACACAGCCATAAGTTGCTCAAATAGCACACTTTCCCTCGTTATTGGCGTTTCCCCCTCTGTCTTGATCAAGTTGGACGACGCCAGTTCCTCATCGCCGATCACCATTAGAGCTACGCTCACGAATAGCAGGGGCTTTTGGAATTCTGTTTGGGCGTTTGTGAGCTAGCGTGTGCTCTTCGGATGACCAGAAGGCACCACAATTTTCATTACCTCGAAACGCGGGGACCTCCAAAGCCCACGCGAAAACGAAGGCAAGATACCAAAGTGCGCTCAACGGCCAAGCTGCTCGCCTTTCACAACTGTAAAAATACGCCCGACTTCCCTTGCAGTCTGCACTCCCAACAAGTCACCATCAGGTCTTTCCTCGCATAACTGTGGATCCACTCTGTCTCTTCGCTTGTTCTCAACGGCACTATCCACAATTTTTTTTGGCACGATTTCAGGCTGGGCAACATCCCAGCCTACCTACCCATCGTCCCTTTCTGCTGGCCTGGGCCGTGCTATTATCGCTGATCACCTGGCGGGATGACGTTTTCAGTTTGTCTCTAAAACTCGCCCTTCCCTCTCTTCATGCCATGTTTGGACAACTCCTCTTTCTCGATCGCGGACCATCTGTCGAATGTATGCCTTCGTCGTCTAGACTCTTTCTTCAACTGATGCGAACATCTGTCTTCACCACTACCGCCCTTGTCATCTACAATTCCCCAAGACGGCAATCAACCTCCGCCCTGTTTCTAGCTCGTCGGCCTCTACGTCACTCTTAACATTTCACCTCTTGCCACCCATGCTTCGTTTCCCATGTCGGATACCGCAAAGCCACCGGCTGTCTTCCTTTCCACCTTCGACACACTGCAACCACCGCAGTGATGCTTTGGTATTTTCTCTACCCGCTACGGGGGTATGTCCATCGTCATGACAGCTGAGGAGCGTGACCTTTTCCCGCGAAATGTGCCATCCGACTAACCACCTGCTACAGGACGACGAGTGCCCCAGGTCTCGTCCCCAATAATCCTTTACGACATATTCTCTCACGCTACGGTGTATATGTCGCACGGCATATTGCTACGATCCTCCTCATCTTTGTAGCTATCGCTACTGCTCTCATCTACCCGATCCCGTTTCTCTACGCCCCCGACTTCACCAGCGGCGCCTCAGGGCTACCGCACCACGTGTGGACCAATGCACAACCTGTGAAGACCGGCCTCATTGCCACAGAACCCAATGTTTTTATGCGCTCCATATGGGTCCACGGCAGCTACATGAAAGCCCTGGAGCGCAACGTCCTCCTCGGCGCACTGGAGCTCCAAGACGAAATCCTCGGGCCAACGAAAGGTTTTAACCCAAGGGTCTTATCGAACAACGTCACCGTCCGCGATCCCCTTGCGAATCTCTCTGTTCTCGAGCGTGACACTCTCCACGTCGTCAATGGCTTGACCAACCAGTCGTGGTTCTTTCATTCGCCGTTGCTCTACTGGTCGAACGACCACGAATTGATCGCAATCGACCCCAATATCCTCGCCACTGTAAACGAGCACAAGAATCAGCATACATCTCTCAACGTCACTTTGCGACACTCTGTTGTCTTCAGCGGCAAGAGATTTGAGGACCGCGCCCTGGTCGCCGCCGATGCCATTGTCATAACTCTGATTCATCTTCGCGATTCCCCTGTTGGACGGCAATGGGAACGAAAAGTGGCCGAACTTGCCACCCATGTGACTGACAAATGGGACGTCTACCCCCAAGATGCCCGTAACCTGTCCAGCCAGCTCTACGAGTTTCAATTTCTCCCCATCTCAATACAGGACTCGGTCATGCTGACCTTGGCGTACTGTTTGACGTTCGTCTACGTCATCCATAACCTCTCCAAGATTCCAGCAATCAAGTCTCGACCTGGCCTTATGGTGACGTTTGTCACGCAAATATTTGTCTCGATATTGTCGAGCTTCACGGTGTGCGCTATCCTCCAAATCGACCTGTCTCGCATCCCGCGCGCCGCCTACCCGATTGTAATTATCTCCATGAGTCTGGAGAATATGCTTCGGCTTATCAACGCTGTCATCGCAACAAACCCGGAGGAAAGCACCAGTAGCCGAATTGGCACGGCTTTTGGGGAGACTACGCACATTGCTCTTGCTAGTGTTGTGGAGCATCTCGTGCTTCTCTGGGGCATCTCGAAGCTCGTCACAACTGGCCTTTCGGATTTTTGTGCATTTCTCGCCATTGCTATTGTGTTCGACTTCTTCTACTTTTCCACTTTCTTCCTGTCTGTCCTCAGCGTAGAGGTGCGACGTTCAGAACTTTCCGACTTTCTCGAGAAATCGTCATCAACAAAGCGAAACCAGCGGCCGCCTGGCCCGTCAATGTATCCGGATGATTTTGTCTCGCCCCAGAAATCGATTTCGCGGAAAACTTGGATAACAGCCGTTCTCCAGGGCCGCATTGACGCGTCCACGCGCATCGCCGGCACGATCATCCTGCTCGGCTTTGTCATCATTGCCCAGTGGCATTTTTTCGAAAACGAGAGCATATCACACACGTTGAACCGCATGTTCACCTATGGAATAGGTTATGGTGGCAGTAGAAATAATCTGACCGACTGGAGCAGCGCATCTTCTCAGCTCCGGGATCTTCACCAGGCCCGCAGCTTGACATCGTGGCTTCGTCTTCAAGACCACGAGACAGCACGGGAGGTCATCCGTGTCGTGAAGCCAGAGGCACACAGTTATATTGCTCGCGTGTACGAGCCTCTTGTTCTTGTCTTGAAGGGAAGCGACCGCATGCAGTCTGTCACCGAGCGCCCGTTCCTACCAGCTGTGTACGACTTTTTTCGCCACCAGTCGACGCCGTTCCTGGTTGTGATTTTGGTCCTCACAGCAGCCATGCGCATCTTTTTGAATTACCTGCTTTGGGACGAGATGGCTGATAATAGTGGCGACGTCGATGCACCCAACGAGCCAACCCTGTCCGTCAAGACGTTGGACCAAGGCCATGCCCTCGACGTGGCCCTCTTGGCTGCATCGTCCGACGGCCTGGTTGTCTCTGTCGGCCTGGATCGCTGGATCCGTGTCTGGAACTTGCCTCGTGGTGGCGTGAACTACCCTTTGAGAAAACGCGACGCGCTCTCCGACGATCCCTTCCCAGTGCTTCTCGCCATCGACAACGACTCGACATGGCTTGCGATCTTGTCGCACAATAACGTCATGTTGTGGAATCTGGAGACCAAGGAGTGGGGCCTGTCCGTTGCTATCGATTTATCTGGACAGAAGCCGGAAGCCTTCTTCTTCATGCCCCGCCAAAGGACTGATTTGGCTCGCTCACTCGTTGTGGTTCGACGCAATGGCACGCTCACTGAGCTGTGGGTCGATACGGGCGAAACGCTGGACTCCCCCATTTGTAAAACCACGCTCTTGTCCGCGGTCTCCTTCCAACCGCTGCATTCACCAGCGACAGGACCATCCGGTTCCGGCTGCGTGGCTATCATTGCAGTCTCACAGAATGGCTGTGTCCACCGCGCCACTCCCACCTATCGCGGGTGGATCTCCGAGGAAATCAAGCAACAGACTGACAATGAGGAGCACGCCCACTCTGTCGTTGCTCTGCCACTCTTTTCGGCCTGCTTGGTCGTCAGACCACACTCGGTGGACATGGTCGACCTTGCCACGTCTGAGACGCTTCACACCTTTGTGTCCCACTTGCAGATTAAGCCCCGCTCGTTGCGGTGTATTTTTTCGACGAGGAGGCATTCCAAACGAAGCTCCCCAAGGCTGAGCTACTTCAGCCTTATATATACATGTGCCGAGTCAGGGAACTGTGTCATTCAGACCTATTTGCCACAGGACGACGATGGATCCATCTTGTTCTCACAGGACGATCTGTCGGACACGTCGTCGACGGACGGTGCGCCTAGCTGCATGTGGCACGAGACGCGGCAGACCATCGAAGAGGTGCCTAACCCCGGCCTTTGGGAAGCTCTACCTAATGGATGCGTTATTGGTGTCCGACAAACGTCAATCCTTGGTCAGCGCGGCGGAAACCGCAGCGGCGCCACTGGCTCGGAAGCGGTTATAAACAGGTCCAATATTCTCCGACGCCGAGGAGTAAATACATCCACGTACACCAGGTCGGCCACTTCTTCGCCTAGGCCTTCCCAAAGAAAACCTGATTACTCCAGTGGACGGGACAGCTGGGAGGCCTGGTCCATTTGCAGTGTTGTCGACTCGGCCAAAAGCATAATTGACACAGCTCCGGAACGCAGCCACAACGGCGATGCATCGGCTGTTACCAGGACGGCAGCCACGGCCACGGCCACAAGCACCACCAACGCGAGTAGAGACAAGAACTACATGACGCATCCGATGGCCGTGGATGAGGGCGAGCTGCTGGTTACAGAACTTGGGCCAATTGCCTGTGTGGGCGCTGGCACGATTGCTCTGGGACTTGGCGCGGCCATTAAAATCATCACGATAGGCCACGAGCGGTTCGGCAGCCCGGCCGAGATGCTTGAGGCGGCAGCTGGGCAGATGATGGAGACCAGCAGCGTGGCCAACCGACGACGCAAGAACCGGTCGATTCAGAGAGCGACGGTGACATAGGCATGGCTTGGGTGCATTTGGCTGGCGTTTAAAAAGGCGAGGCATTTGGACGGCACGAGAACTGGCAGCGCGACTTTCTTGCATATTGTAACTGTACGATTTGATACCACTGTTTATGATGACGACGCTTAAGCATTATGTTACTTTTTGGATACAGGTCTTGGAAGGCGGGTGTGTTACTGAGTGAACGGCGAGCTTCGATACCGACTGACAATGCACGCAGACACGTTTCGCGACAGAGATGTCGGCATCGCTAGTTCTACAACTAACGAAGATTCTACCAGATTAAGAAGGACAGGACACGAGTCAGAAGACAACGGCCTGTTCGACATTCGATGCCGACCATCGACTGAACCCAAAGTCAGCGCTGACTCGTTTGTCAGGGGTCCAGGTTGTGTCGTGCCGGTCTTTGTGGACCTGGCCAATTAACTTACAGCGGAAGTTGATAACCCAAAGCTCCACCAGTCTCCCACTTCCTGGTTCGACTGCGGGGGACTCGGCACACCAGGAGGACCAGCCAGCAGAGGCGGTGGGCTGTATTTACGTTTTGTGGTGTGAAGAGGGCAGGATCGTCGAGGTACACGGCGACAGGTTCAACTCGAACTCGAGGGACAGAAGACGAGGCGAATATTAAATTGAGGCATCGAGAAATCGAGCAGTCGAGGGACAAAATAAGACGAAACCCAAGTACAACGGCACACCACCACCGCCATGATCTATCAATCGCCGTTTCCGGCGCCGCCGACGCCGCGGGATGTGTCGATTTCGCAGTTTCTGGTGCGCACCAACCCGGATGACGTGCCGGCCGACAAGCCGACCATCTGCGACTTTGAGAACCCGAGCCACAAGTTGACGTATGGCGAACTGCGGACGCGGGCGGCGCAGGGTGCGGCCACACTCCGCACGGCGCACGGCATGAAGGAGGGCGACGTGGTGTGTCTGTTTGGGCACAACTCGGTCAACTGGATGCTGTTGTGCCACTGTGTGCTCTGGGGCGGCGGCTGTTTTGCGGCGATCAACGCACTGGCGACGCCGTACGAGCTGCTGCACTACTTTTCGATTGCCAAGCCGAGCATCATTGCGGTCGACGCGGCACTCCTCCCGAAGGTGCAAAAGGCGCTGGCAGACGCCCCCAAGACGCCGAGCCGTGTGGCGCCCAGGATCATCGTCATTGAAGACGGGCAACACGGTCAGTTGCCGGCACCCTTGGCAGCTCTACCCAAGTTCCCGCGCGACTTCATCCGGTTCCAGCACCAGTCGGTGGCAGCGTACGACCTGGGCGGGCGCGACAACAGCACCGTCATGGCCGGCATGTGCTTCAGCTCGGGCACGTCGGGCAAGCCCAAGGGCGTGATGCTGTCGCACCACACGCTCATCGCGCAGCTGCTGAGCTCGCGCGCGACCAACCCGTTTATCAACAACGCGCACGTCAACGAAGTGTTTTACCCGCCGTTCGGCCACATCTACGGCATGGTAGCGTGCGTGCTGTTCTCGGCGTGGGTCGGGCACTACGTGGTGGCGATGAAACGGTTTGACTTTTTGCCGTACCTGCAGCGGTGCGCCGACATTCGGGCGTCGGTGCTGCGGCTGGTGCCAGCCACGGCGACGCGCATGACCAAGGACCCGGCCGTGCGGGCGCTGGACCTGACGAGCGTGCGCACGGTCATGGTGGCGGGCGCGGCGCTGTCGTCGGACACGGTGCGCACGCTGCAGCGGGACCTGCTGGACCCGCAGGCGGTGGTGCTCAACGGCTACGGCATGACGGAGGTGACCATTGCGATGCTGCGCGAGACGCAGAGCCACCGTGCGGGCAGCCTGGGGCGCGTTGCGGCGGGCACGGAGATGCGGATCGTCGACGACGCCTTCGAGGACGTGCCGCACGGCACGGACGGGCAGTGTCTGGTGCGCGGGCCGACGATGTTCATGGGCTACAAGGACAACGTGGCCGAGACGGAGGGCTCGTTCTACACGGACCCCGCGACGGGCGACCGGTGGTTCTGCACGGGCGACGTGGTGCAGATGGACGACGACGGGTTCCTGTGGATGACAGGCCGCAAGAAGGAGCTGATCAAGTTCCGGGGCAACCAGGTGCCGCCAGCCGAGCTCGAGGCGGTTCTGCTGGAGCACCCGCTGGTGACGGACGCAGGCGTGTGCGGCGTGTTTGACAAGGCGCTGGACACGGAGGTGCCCGTGGGTGCGGTGACGCTCGCCCCGTCGGTGGCGGCCGCGGATCGACCCGCCGTTCTCAAGGAGGTTCGGGCGTTTATGGACGACAGGGTGTCGCCGTACAAGAAGCTGCGGGGTGGCCTGTTCCATCTTGACGTACTGCCCAAGGGCACGACGGGCAAGCTACAACGGCGGGACATTCTGGCTGCTCTTGCGGCGGTGCAAGACAAGGCGAAGTTGTAAGGGGAGGGGTGGTTGAGAACGTGCAGATAGCACCAAATTGTGTGCAAGTGGGTGGAGTGTTTATAGAGAGAGAGCGTATGTCATGTCTGTGTCCGGTTGTGTTTATTTATCTGTTCATTGCCAGTTTACTTGTTTTTTTCTTCTCATGACACCGCATTGGGCCGTTTATGCACTTGTCTGGTGCAGTAGCGGCGGATATACGACTCCGGTTGACGAGGAGGTGCCTGCTCCAAATCGTCGATGCACCCAGCTGACACTCTTCCTTTACACGCAACACAACATACTCCCATCCTTCCGGACACACACGCGCAACCACCACGACGTCGCCACCATGCAGCACGCCACAGACGCGGACATGGCCGCTCGGGCGCGCGCCTTTGTGCAGCAGCAGGCGCATGAAGCAGCCAGCAAAGGCACCACCAAGACATGGTACTGCATCACGGCCTGCGCTTTTGCGGCCTGCAACCAGGGCGGCTTCGTGGGCGACGTGTACAAGGCCGCCATTGCCTCCAGCGACCCGGACGACATCGCCCACCAGCAGCTGGTGCTCCGGCGCATCAAGGAATCCCTGCTCAAGACGAGCGTCATCTTTGGCATCCCGCGCACCATCAACGCCTTTCGCGCGCTCGTCAGCGCCCTGCCATCACCGGCGGCCAATGAGGTCGCGTCCGTCCGCAGCCACATTGCGCGCCCTGCCGATACCGACGCGCGCGGCCTTGCGTACATGCGCAACATTTTCCGGGCGGACCTCGACCCCTTCCTCGACACCATGGACCAGTACTGGCCGGACCTGCGCACGCTCGTGGTGACGACCATCTACGGCTACTACCAGTCGGACACGACGGTGCTGGGCGCCGTGGAGACGAGCCAGCTCAACATTGCGACGCTGGTGCCCATGGACGTGACGGCCGAGGTGGCGTGGCACATGCGCGGCGTGATCCGCAACGGGGGCACCAGGGACGACCTGGACTATGCCTTTGCGACTGCCATGGCGGCATGCGAGATCTGCGATGTGCGCCTCAAAAACACGATGCCACGGCCGGAGGACGTCGTCAACGAGGAGCGGTTGTTTTAGTGGTGGTGCCGTCTTGGACGAACATGGGCAGCATCAAGTACGTACTGTTGAGGTTTAGGTTTATTTGTTATTGTTTTGCACTTCCTTTCTTTCTATTCAAACTATGCATGATCTACGTCCTCCGCCGGCTTAGCAAATCCACCCGCCGTCGACGCAGATGGCCGTGCCCGACACGTACGTCGACTCGTCGCTCAGCAGGTACGCAATCAGGTGGGCCACCTCCTCCGGCCGGCCCGCGCGGCCCAGCGCGTTCTCGTGCGTGCTCGACAGCACGCTCTGCCCCGTGTGGGTGGTCGCGCCGCTGGCCGTGACAATCTCGTGCGCCTTGTGGTTCATGGGCGTGTCGATGGGGCCCGGGCAGATGCAGTTGACGCGCACGCCGCGGTAGCCAAACTCCTTGCAGGCCGATCGCGTCAGGCCGACCACCGCGTGCTTGCTCGCCGCGTACGCCGCGTTCTTGGCCCGGCCCGTCACGCCCGCAATCGACGACGCGTTGACAATGCTGCCGCCGTCGGCGACCACGCGCGTCTGCGCCTTGAGGCAGTGCATGAGCCCCGTGGCGTTGACGCCCAGCACAAAGTCCCACTGCTCGAGGTCCTGGTCCGCCAGCGTGTGGATGCCAATGTCCTTGGGGATCACACCGGCCATGTTGGCGGCGCCGTCGAGCCGGCCAAACGTTTGCGTGGTCGCGTCGATCCACGCCTGCACCTGATCGTACTTGCGCACATCCACGACCCGCGTCAGCACATTGTCGGCGCCCGCGGTGGCGCGCAGCTCCGCGGCGGCCTTGTCGAGGCCGGCCTGCGAGACGTCGGCGAGGGACAGCTTGGCACCCCGGGCGGCGGCAAGCTGGGCAAACGCCAGGCCAATGCCCGAGGCAGCGCCGGTGACGGCAATGACCTTGCCCTGGAGTTGTTGAGGCGACATTTTGTGTATGAGTGTGTGTGTGTGCGTGGGAGTGGTGATGACACGCGACGGGATGGTTTCTAAAATGGGTTGTCGTCAAAACAGAGCAAGGAAACGATCACAGAACAATGACAACAACAGTCACCCACTTGGGGCCGCCGGCACAGCTGAATCATTTATATGACCAACTACCAGTCCATGTTGGAGCCAAGGGACAAAGTGACCAAAGAGAGGGGCAGGCCTAAACGAAGGGCTCATGAGTATCCGGCTAGTCAACACGGCCAGGGAGTTTGGTTTCCGGAGCTCCTGCGCTAGTTGGCGACTTGCAAGGAAGACGGAAGAGGCAGAACTGACTCGCCTTCGGTCCTGACCTACTTAGTGTGCATGTTGGTGTCTGTAGGTGACTTTGCAAACTGGCCAATCGAGTGTTGCTTCGGGGTGAGACATCCGTTGGTAGGCGCTTGGTTTGGACCCAATCACTGCCGTATTTGCTGTATTTGCTATATTTTCTGCATCGTTCAAACAAGCTGTACGCCCTCTCCGCCTACAGGTGACCGTTCTCGATAAACTTCTTGGGCACGGGCACGTACTTGGCCCGCAGATACTCGCACAGGTTCTTGGCCAGCGTGTCCAGCCCGGAGCCCGAGTTGTAGCCCCGGTCCAGGTGGTCCTTGAGCAGAAAGTGCACCGCCCGGATGTTGCCCATCTCGAACCGGTCAATGCGCCCGCCGCCGTACTCCTTGGCGCCCAGCAGCGCCTTGAACGTGTCAATCGTCAGGAACGACCGCAGCCAGTCCCACTGCTCGGCTGTCGGCACGTAGAACCCGACGTTGGCGTCCGACGCCTTGTCGCCCGACCGGCCCAGCGCCACCCAGCCGAGCGGCGCCTCGACGGTCTCGCCAAACGTCGACAGGGCCACCGGGTTGCGCGTGTCGTACGACGCCTGGGCACCGTACGTCTGCATCTGCGGCGGCAGCGCAATGGCCACGGGCGTGCTGCGCGTGGCCGCGTCGCCAAACAGCAGGTGCACGCGGTGGCGGCACGCCGACTGCGGCACGAGGGTGACAAAGTACTCGTAGTAGCTCTTGGCCGTCGACTGCCGCAGGTCGTTGGGCCGCGACACGCCGGGGCACGACTGCAGCACCGTCTCGTAGAGCTTGCGCGCGAACCCGTGCGGCAGGCTGGGGTCGAACAGCGCCGCATCCTTGGTCTGCGCAAAGATGCGCAAGTCCACCGTGGCAATCTCCTGGTTGGCCGGGTTGGCCGGCGACGTGCCGTGCACGTGGAACTTGAGCAGCGAGAACTGGCCGAGGAGCTCCTCGCCGATGGCGTGCCGCGCCTGCTCCTCCATCCAGCGGCACTTTTCCTCAATGTCCAGCCCGACCAGGTAAAAGTGCCACTCGGCCTGGTAGCCGCCGTGTGCCGTCACACCGCAGCGCGTCGTGGGCGGCGGCGGGTGGCCTGTGATGCCGCTGACGTGCACGAGGTCGTCGGCCAGCGGCGCGAGCGAAATGTTGTGCAGGTCCGCCACCACGTCCGAGTTGTAGTAGAGCGGGCCCGCGATCTCGTAGACCAGCTGTGCCGTCACCGTCTCCGTGTTGACCACGCCGTTGGTGTTCTTCTCCTTTGCAATGTCAAACTCGCCGTTGGCGTGCACGCGCGCAATCGGGAAGCCCAGGTTCAGGTGCTTCTGGGCCGCCATCAGCGCCTTGAACCGGCTGTAGTAGCCGCCCGTCACAAATGCCGAGCACTCAATCATGTGGCCCGCGATCAGCGCCCCCGCCAGCTGGTCCAGGTCGCTCGCCGTCCACCCGTGCCACCACGCCGCCACGCCCATCGTCGGCGCCGCGTCCGACACCCGCCCGCAGATCACAATGTCGGCGCCCCGCCGCAGCGCCTCGGCAATGCCCAGGCTGCCCAGATACGCCTGCGCGCAGATCGGCTCGTGGCCCCATTCGGCCAGTGTCTTGCCGTCCGTCAGGCTCCGGATCTCGGACGTGGCGTCCGCGGCCATCGCGAGGAACGCCGCCGTCACGTCGTCGCCCTCGACCCACGCCACCTTGAGATCCAGTCCCGCCTTCTGCACTATGTCCACCACCACCTCGGCGAGCAGCTCCGTGTCGCTGGCACCGGCGTTGACTGCGAGCTTGGTGCCGTTGCGTGCGAGATCGTGCATCGCCGGTGCGAAGCACTGCAGGAATGTGCTGGCGTACTGCGCCGACTTCATGCGTTCTTCGAGGGGCAGCTTTTTCTTGTTGGCGTCGTCGTCGTTGTCGAGCCCGTGTGCATCCTTTTGGCGGGCCTTGCCGGCGCCGTATCCCGTCATGACATTCTCCGAGAGCCAGTCGCCGACCACGGCGTCAACGTCTGGGTCACGGGCCAGCCGGCCAATGGCAGCCACGCGGTCCGTGAAACCGCCCGAGGCGCCGCCGATGCGGACGGGGCGCTTTACTGTTGTTGCCATATTGTCGAGTTGTTGCATAAGAATGGAAAACGAATAATAGTAACGATACGCAAAAGAGCGTGCCTGATAATTAAAAAAAAAAAAAAAAAAAAAAAAAAGACCAATAAACTCGTAATTGTTTTCCTTTGGTCGTTTATAAAAGCGGTTGAACAACAACCGTATTAGCCACCCATGTACTTCATCTTGCCTCGATGCATAATTCTGCTCGTTATCGCTGTCCACACCAGCTAGTGCGCCGTGTCAGCGTGCGGAGGTGTAGTTTATGTTGTATTGTTGACAATGGAAGCGACGCCAGGGGCTTTCCAAGGCTGCCCACAGACAACGCCCTGGTGTCCACTAACACTAACATGCCACTAAAGAAGTGACGACACGCTTGGGGACCAAGAAAACTATTGGGAATTTGGAAAGTGCGGGGGCCCATTCTCCAAAAGGGCCATCCCGGCGATTCCCAGTAGGTCCCAGCGATGAATCAGTTTGAAAGCGGCGATCCAGCTCGTCGGAGAAACAAGTCCGCCCAGGCAAGGACCTCCTCATCCTGTCCCCTGGATTGTCCGGATAGATGAGTCGCTAGAACCGTGCACCCCTCTCCGGCATCCATTCCAAAGCGGCTGTCAAGGACCACGAGCTCTCGCCCATGTGCCGGCAGGAACCGATATTCGGAAAAGGCCACGAGACAGTCACATTCGCGCAAGGTCGCAGAGGGGTTGTCCACTGGCCAGGTACTTGTCCTTGGGGAGCGGCTGACACTCCAAAAACAGACCATACGGAATTGGCTCTACACGATGAGGACAGTGGCATCGGCGGGGAATATGTGGTTGTGCCGGTCTCGTTCGATGGTTGGAGAATATGTTCGCAGGCGCCCAACTGCGTCCGCCTCATGCCATTGGCTCGTTTTTGCCATGGGCATCACGGTCGATGAGGTCGCCAATGTCCGGATAGCGGTCTCGGAATGCCTTGCCGACTTCCCAGTTGCCAAGCTGCCGGATGTGCTCCTCGTAGACGGGGTTGATTGTAACGTCCTTGTCCGGCGGCGCCACCGCTTTGAGCAGCACATGTGTCGGGTCGTACGGCCAGCGGATGCTGAAGCTTGTGCTGTAGACAGCAGCGAAATGGTCCAGTGTAATTTCCGGGTGGGAAATCAGGTAGTTGCGTACGGCGGGCCACGGGATGCGGTCGATCCAGGCGGCGTGGGGCGTGGAGATTTGGGTGCGTGTTGGGCGGAGCCAGGCCGGCAAGAGGTCCCAGCTCGGTTTGTCCAGCAGCACCATCCACTTGAGGAGGGAACACATAATGTAGAAGACGGCTACCTGTTTAGGCAGCGTGTCGATCTCAAAGTAGCTGCGCACAATGTCGCCGACAATGTCGCTGATGGCATCGCAGGTGCGCCTGTCCCTTTCGAGCAGGGAGCACAAGTTGGGCTTCAACCCAAAGGCCAGGGCGCCGTTCACCGACCGCTGGTGCACCTTGGACGTGATAAACCCTTGCAGGATCTGGTCGCTGAGGCACGTGGGCGGGCCGTCGGCCGGCGGGATCTCCCATGGCTTCTTGACGACCTCGGGCAGCGCGGCCGTGACCGCCCCTGACTGCCCTGACGCGGACGTCGTGTCGTCTGGTGGCGACACGCAGCTGCCAATAGAGCTTGACGTGCCCGGCGCACCGCCTGCCAATGCCGAAGCTGCAGCAGCTGCGGCAGCCGCATCGTTGGTCAGGTCAACACTCTGCGGTTGTGAGCCCATCAGGCTGAGCTGCATGGCGGCGTTCTGGGCGCGCAGCTGCGAGTTTTCGGTCTCGAGCATGCGCAGGCGCGAGTTGAGCAGGTGGACATCGCGGGCGCGGTCGCTGAGCATCTGGGTCAAGTAGGCGACCTGCTCGTTGAGGTTAAAGATGGTCCACTTCGTCCGGTCGCGCATGGCCTGCTGGGACTTGCGGTCGCGCGCCCGCTTGCGCTGCAGCTCGATCTCTTTGGCCGACAGTGTCGAGCTGCCGGATGTCGTGCCCGGCACTTGGTCAGAACTGTCGGCGTTGTTTGTGAGGTTGTTGTTGCTGTTGTTGTTGGTAATTTGTGCGGTAGAAGAGTTGCCGGCCGTGGGCGTATCGAGCACCGATGAAACAGACGCTGGCGAGGTTGTGGATGCGACGGAGCCGGGAGAGGTTGCAGCGACAGACGACACACTGGACGGGACGCCCACACCCATGCCCAAGTTTGGCGGTGATGACGCGGTGCCGGCCATGGGCGGTAGCACGGCGTAGCCCACGAGTGAGGCACCTAGGGTGCCGACAGAGGACGTGGCCATGATGCACCGGACCCAGTGCCAGGCAATGGCAGTCTGGACAGCCTGCCTGACTGAGACAAAGGAGGGCGTGGTCAGGGGACGACAGGCTGGTAACCGACGAGTCAGATTGCCCGGGCCGGGTATCTTGGTGTCCTCCAGTGATATGGAGAGCCAACACCCAACCACGCCGCAGACCGAAAGCTGAAATGTTCAACAATGCAATAGCGAGCGGAGGAGCTGACTTAGGGTGGTCAGCCAAAAAGAAGGATACGACGAGCCAGCTCGGTTCTTGGATCGCCCCTAATGATTTATTCTCGGACGAAGATGTCGATATGTGGCCATCGACAGTCGTATCAGTCGTAGCAACGTAGTCTGCGTGGTGTCGTGTGGTGAATCAGTAGAGTCGGTCAGAAGTGGAGATGGGGAAGTTTTGGAATGAAGGGGAGGAAAAAGCTGCAAAAGATAGGGGCATAATGGATCAATCGAGAAAGAGGTGTCGAAGGGAAGGAGCTGGGGGGGAAAGAGATAAAACGAAGCCCATGGCAGCTTCCCAAAATGTTGGATTAAGGTGTTCTTTCCCAAGATTGGTTCGTGCTTCGTTCGTTGGGAAAGCACGATTGAGCCTGGTCAGCTACGAGAAGCAACGAGCTGTGGTTGAGGTGAACCAACAGACTCAAAGCAGTGCTTTTGTTTTCTGGTGTGTTCTGGGCGGATTCCGGGGTTGGTAGCACTTGCCCCAAGGGGAAGCAGGGTTGAAGGAAGGTCTGACCCGTTTGGGGCACAAAAGGCGCTGTCATGTGTGCTGCCTTGGCGCTCGGATGGGCTAAGAGAGATATGTTGGTTCTAAGCTGCACGTTGGTCTTTGGAACCAACATGTCATTCCAGAATTGTATGCAAGAAGTGAAAGCCTTACTCTCCTGCATATTCAAGTGTCTGAAACAGGCCAATTGGCTTTAAAAGCTGTGATGAAAGAGGTCAACGAGGAAGCGGTGGATGGTGAGCTATGATGAAGCTCTTTTTTTGTTAACAGAAGACACAGGGGCAATGTTTGAATTCTGAAAACAACATATCAAAATACCTTCACCAGGAATGATTAAAAAAGTATCTTGTACTACTACTGTCTTTCACTAAATGTTTGTTTCCACTGCTCAATAGTGTCGACCCCAGACCCCAGACTCCAGTGGTTTGTTTTGCCCTTCCCCGGAACCGGATTAGCGCTTTGACAGTGGTAAAAGCCAGCTAGAGCGGGGTAGACGCCCTGACGCCTTTCCAGACGTCCAAACAGTGAGCTTCTGGAGTGCTAAATTGGGGTACTGCGGGGAGCATCCGGGAGATTGGGAGTGAAGGGGGGTGCCATGAGCGAAAGTTTGCGACAGCGGCCAATTGCACCATCGCCAATGCCATATGAGTGGAAATAGAGGGATCATTACAGACTGGGGCCAACAGGCTCATGATGCATTGGTAGGAAAGCCTTTCAGCACAGAAATGCGGTGAGGAGTAGGAGTGAAGAAAGGGGGATGTGAATGCAATAAGCTGCATTGCCAACTTGTGTGTTACGTATAATTTAACTGCTGAACTTATTAGAGCTGAGAATTTAGGATGAAGGGATGGCATTTCACCCACGTGGAGTCCACATGATAACCGGTCTGCCAGGTTGCAGAAGAGAGCGATCTGCACTGGCGCCGTCTTGACGGATTATCACCTTAAACCGACAACGGCGTTCGATGAACCCGTGAGGAGACATGGGATACATCGACCGAGTGGAGGTGGACGACGAACTTGTGAACGTAGCAGCAAAACTTGAATAGTCACCGCCAGAACAGACGCTGCAAATCTACGCCTCCCTGCGTGACTGACGTTGTTGCTCTTCTCCTCTCTCGATGCTCCTCGGTAACACCAAACACACCGCGCTACTGATTTATTTCATCATGAAGAGGCATCTTGCTTTGCTTGCCTTCTGCCGTCTTGGGTTTGCAGAGTATTATTCTATTGGGACTATGTACGGATGCCGTAAGACACGGCTAAACCTGCTGCTCATGCAAGAAATGGTAAGAAAACGTAGATGACAATGGCAAACATAGAAAACGACTTTTTTGTACAGTTTTGGGTTTCGTCCTGGAAGAGGACTGGCAACGAAGAGACAGCGGGCTCCCGTCTACAGCCGGCTCGCCTTCCACCGGGGCGCCCGCTTCTCGCTGAAGGCAGCCAGGCCCTCGAGGATGTTCTCGCCCTTTTGCAGCTCGGCAAACTCGCGCTCCAGGGTAATCTCGACGGCGCGCTCGACGGGCGCCGTCTCCCAGCCCTGGCGGATGCCCGCGCGCGAGCAGATGATGGCGTCCGGGCTGTGCTGGGCAATGGCCTCGGCGTAGCGCACGGCCTCGGCGACGACCTGGTCCTTGGGCACGACCTTGTTGACGACGCCCCAGGCCTGCATCTCCTGGGCCGACACGTTGCGGCCCGTCAGGGCCATTTCGGTGGCGCGCTGCAGGCCGACGGTGCGGAGGAGGCGCGGCAGGGCGCCGCCAATGGCGGCAATGCCGCACTTGACCTCGGGCAGGGCAAAGTAGGCGTCGTCGGCGGCGACCACCAGGTCGCAGTTGACAATGAACTCGCAGCCACCGCCCATGGCCAGGCCGTTGACGGCCGCAATGACGGGCTTCTTGCCGAGACGGCGCGACAGCGGCTTGAAGGCCGGGGCGTTGCCCATGCGCTTGCTGGGGTCGGCATCGGGGGCCATGGAGCGGTTCCACTCCTTGAGATCCGCGCCGGCCGAGAAAGCGCGGCCGGTGCCGGTGATGATGGCGACGCTGAGGTTGGGCTCGTCGTCGAACCACGTCCAGACCTCGTTCATTTCGATCTGCCCAATGGTCGGCATGGCGTTGAGGTCGCGCGGGCGGTCCATGCGGACGAGGAGGACGCGGGGCGCTGGGAAGGAGAGCTTGAGGAAGACGGGCGTCGCCGGCGGTGGCGTGGTTGTGGGATAGGACGCCATTGTGTGAGGTGGTGAGGGAGTGAGGAGGTGAGGTCGTTGAGAGAGGACGATGGTATGCGAAAATGGAAAGAGTAAGAAGAAAAGAGGTTTCGATCGTGAGGGCCGTGCATGCTATGCTATGCTGATGCTGATGTCGCGAGCCCGATCTTGGAAGTAAAGAAGTGAAATGACAAGACAAAAAAAGAAGAAAAAGGCAGCTTTGGTCAAGTCAACCAGGAGCGCACAAGGCGTGGGTGGGAATGATGTAGAGCAAGGAAGAACAACCACCACAATTGACGCTCGGCTTGTGACGATGCGATGTGTGGGCGCTGGCGGGTCGGTTATGGTTGTATTGCGCCGTCTGCGGGAAGGAGCACAGAACGGCGGACGATGAACAGGTTACCCAGAATAGCAAGACCGGCAAGACAGAAGGAAAGAACCCCAATCCCCAAGCCATGGGAGGTGAACCGGCAAGACCCACCTAGCCTGTTCTCTGACCCCGCTGAGTCTCTGGTGGACCAGGTCGCTTCTTTCCTAGGAAAAGCCCCGAAGCCAACTAGCCCAGTCCACTGAGTGGCAGGTGCGGGAAATCGATACACGCGCGGTGATGAATCATTTTCTCGATTACTTTTGGGGATTTGGAGAGCATCAACGGACACTCGGTGCTTGTCAGTTCGATGGTCGATAGCGAGCGGGAAAGGTGCTGACGTCTCGACGTTAGAGGATAGTATGGGCATTGCCAGATGTGGTACGATTCAGTATGTAGATGCTGTTATTACGGATCTGCTACTGGTAAGGATGATCTGCTAAGATGCTGAAATGTCATTGAAAGATCATCTCCTGAATTTCGTCGTCTTTTCAATCGGACTCTACGGTTCCGACCCTGTTGACAGCTGTCTCCGGCACCGCTTTGTTGATGCTGATGTTGGCAACGTGTCATGTGATTTATTGCCGGTTTGCAGCACCCAACAGCTAATTGCCTAATGCGGTAATCGATTCGTTATCGACCGCCAGGGACTGAATAACAGACCATCTTCAACATTGCAACAGGCCGCGTTGTCCGCATGCCACAGCCTGTTTTGTTCTGCGTATTGTATTGCGTGACGTCTCTTACATTGATTTCATCTTGCTTCTTGTCCAACGCAATACGCTGCATTCATATGGTCCTATCTAGTCGCAACGGTACTATGTACATGATTTTTGCTTTTTCTTCTTCTTCTGCCAGCTTGTCTTCGCTTACAGCCGGCTCTTCTCCTGCTTGATCTTGGCGTAGCCGTTGGACAGAGCCACGCGGCCGTCCTCGACAACGACCGTCTCAAAGGCAATGTTGTCGTAGCCGCCCTCGCTGCCCACCACCCACATGCGCGTCTCCAGCTGGTCGCCCGGGTAGACGACGCTCTTGAAGCGGGCGCCAAACGACTTGAAGCGCGCCGGGTCCGAGTTGCCCAGCGCGCGCAGCACGCCGTGCGCGGCAATGTTCCACGTGCCGAGGCCCTGCATGATGGCGCCCTTGAAGCCGCCGCCGCGGCCAAACGCGTCGTCGGCGTGCAGCGGGTTGTAGTCGCCGCAGAGGCGGTAGAGCAGGGCCGTCTCCTTGGTGGTCTGGAAGCGCGCGACGGCGTCGGGTCCGCGGTTCTGGGGCATGGTCACGGGGACCTTGGCCGGGCCGCGGGGGCCGCCGTAGCCGCCCTGCTTGATGCCAAAGGCCATGGACGTCATCTTGACGTACACGGTCCCCGTCTTGGCGTCGAGCAGCGTGTACTCGTTGTCGGCAATCATGTTGCCGCCCTTGTCGTAGACGCCGAGGACCGTTTGGTGGATCTCGAGGTCCAGGCCGTCGGAGCTCACGGGCAGCGGGCGCACAATCTCGATGCCGCGCTCGCCGTCGACCGAGTTCTGGACGTCAAAGGGCGGCACGCCAGGGACGTCCGCGGAGATCATCTTCTTGACAAAGTCAAAGACGTCCTGGTCGGTCTGCTTGAAGCCCAAGTTGATGGGGAACGTCGGGAACGCGGCGAACTTGGGATGCAGCTCGTACAAAAAGTGCAGCTCGTCGGCCTGGACGCCAATGGCGTTGGCAAAGAGCAGGACATCGCGGCGGTTGTAGCTGCACTTGATGACCGGGTACTTGTAGCCAACCGCCTTGCTGAAGTCGACGTTGTCGTAGCGCCCAGAGGCGTTCTTGACGGGCTTGTCAGACATTGTGAGGGTGGACCGGCCGTGGAGGTGAGAGAAAGGGAAGAGGAAGAGGAGTACACAATAATGTTTAGAACATCGGCGTCGATGTCGCCGAAGGCCGCTGTAACGGTACCTCGCTACAGCGACAGGGGCTAACAGACCGGAACTAGGCCTGGCGTCTGGCAAGGCCAGGCCCGCCGCCCATGGCAATGACCGAGGCAGTTGCCACTGAGAAATGTTTTTGGGTCCTCCAGGGGTTCATTACAGGTCTACTAAACACCTAAGAGTCTTTCAGCCATAAGCGAAA